>NW_003852469.1:3690948-3695151 GCF_000181295.1 Otolemur garnettii | reverse complement strand
TGAGCCTAAGAGTCTGAGGTTTCTGTGAGCTATGATGCCGTGGAACTCTACCAAGGGCGACACAGTGAGACTCTGTCTCAAAAAAAAAAAAAAAAGTAGGAGTTGAAGCCAAACAGCCAAATTCTACCATCAGGAAGTGTGTCAGGGTCCAGCTGACCAAGAATGGCAAGAAAATCACAGCTTTGGTACTCAAGGGTAGTTGTTTGAACTTTATTGAGGGAAAGGTCGAAGTTCCAGTTGCTGAGTTTGATCAGAAAGGTCGTGCTGTTGGTGACATCCTGGAGTCCTATTGAAGGTCGTCAAAATAACAAATGTCTCTCTTTTGGCCCTACACAAAAGCAAGAAGGGATGGCCAAGAGTATAAATTTTGATGATGGAAACACAGAAGTAATATATTTTCATGGGCAAATAAATAAATAAAAAATAAAGCAAAGTAAAGAAAATGCCCCATTCTGCCCTTCCTGAAGCTAGAACTGCTGCCGTCCTCCCTGACCAGAGGAGGAGCTGTTATACCTCAGTCAGTAATTGTACACCAACCCGTAGGTAAATATCCTTCCCCAGAGAAGACAGGGTGTTAATTCTGCAAGAAACGACTGTGCCCACAAATTCTCAGACACCTATGTGAGGCTACAAGGAACAAAAGCATCAAGGAAATATGAAATCGTCAAAAGAACACAATTATTTTCTAATAATTAATTGCAAAGTAATGGAGATCTAGGAATCACCTGACAAAGAATGTCACAATATTGCCTGGAACAGCTAGTGGCCTCTGCCACACCACTGAGCCATGCAGACACAGGCTTCCTCAGTTGCTTATGTTCTGAATGAATGTGCAGAGGTGGATCAGAGATTGGGAGACGAGGGTGCATAGGAGGGACAGGGCTTTGCAAGCTGACTGGCCTGTGATGGTCTGGAAATGACCTTGTAGGGTAGACAAATGTACTGCAGCGGGGTCAGGCTTACCCAAGATGGAATGCTGGGTATATGACTTTCTAGATGTCAAACCTCAGCTCAGTTATTTGACTTCTTTAACTTCTTTTGGTCTTAGTCTCTTCATCTGTAGAATGGGCTGATACTATTGATTTCTCAGGATTAAATGGATAATGCACTTGAACGTTCTTGGTGAATAACAACAGTGTCGTAAAGGAATTTTCTCCTTTCACGTACTTGAGAATCTTCAAAATCACAGGCAGAAAGAAAGCTTTGTTCATAAAGTTGGGTGGGGTCTGCTGTTGGCTGGGACAGACCTTCCATTGAGGCTACCTTATGTCAAGGTAGGTAGACGTGTAACATGCATGAATGAAGAGGGCCCAGGGAAAGGACAGGTGGCAGCTGATGCTCAGCTCAGTGTGAGGAGACACAGGAATGTGGAGAACAGAGCAAACAAGAGCCCAGGTTCCTTCTCCAGGGGGTGCCACCACCCCCTCCTGCCACCTGGCACCACGTGGGAATAGACACCAGAATCGCCTAGATTGCTGATTAAGGGAGAAGTGTGGCCTTTTCATATGAAATCTCCTAATGTTAAAATGCTGGCTACACATTCAAAATCAATTAAAATCACTGTGTCTCTGGGCTGATCTGGCTTATGGGCCACCAGTTTGCAGTTTGCACATTCTGCATTGTGTCCAGCTATGCTGTCCAGTGGCATAGCCATGGCCACAAGTAGCTATTAAAATGAAAATTAATTTAATTTAAATGAAAATAAGCTTAGTGGAAGTGAAAATTAATTTAATGAAATAAAATAAAGAATCAGTGTCTTAGATGCACCAGCCATATTTCAGGTGCCCTGTAGCTATGCAGGACCAGGGGTGACTTGTGTTGGATGGCAGGGTTAGGAATTTCCCACAATGCAGACTGTTCTTTTGCAAAGCACTGCTCCCTCTATGGAAGGGGCATGAAAGAGAGGCTATGTCATGTCAGTGGAGGTTCCCTTTCTTAGATAGACATGTGGTTAGGCTATAGCTGTGCTGATTTATTAGGTATTGTCTCATGGACAGTCTATTAAGCCAGAATAGGGCTCAGAGGAACAACTTCTTCCACCCATCCACCCATCAACTATCTGTCCATCCACCCACCCATCTATCTATCCATCCATCCATCCATATACCCACCTACCCACCCATCTACCCATGCACCTTCCCACCATCATCTGCCATTCCTCCAGCCATTCACCTATCTATCTGTCCATTCATCCATTCATCTATGTACCTATCTATCCATCGTCCATCCATTCCTCCATCTGTCATCCATCATCCATTATCCATCCTATCTATCCACCCACCCATATAGATCCAGCCAGCTGGCCACTTATCCATCCATTCATCCATCCATCTATCTATCCATCCCTCCTCCATCCACCTATCTGTTCATTCATTCATTCATCGATCCATTCACCCACCCTCATCATCCAGTCCCCCACCCCCATCAGACCACCTGTTCATCCATTCATTCATCCATCTTTCCATCCATCCTTGCATGTGTTTATCCATGATCCATCCACCCATTTCCCCACCCACCTACCCATTCATCCAACCATCCATCCATCTATCCTTCTGTGTAACTTTCCATCCATCCATCCATCCATCCATCCACCCACCCACCTACCCACCCATCCATCCATTCAGAATTTGTTTGCTAATTATATACAATGTGATGAGATGAGCGGATGCTATTATATGTTGGATGCTGAAGAAAGTTTCTGTACTCAGAAGCTTACTTTCCAGGAGGAGACATTGTATAAAGAAATAGTGCTGGGAGTTATCTCAGGCAGTCTGCCAGAAGCAAGTACAGGGCCCAGTGGGGCATAATAGACAGAGTGACCAGCCCCACCTGGGGGCTTGGGAGTAGCTGCCCAGAGGGGTGGTGGTGTGAGGGGTCAGAGAGGGCTGGGTGTGCTGGGAGAGGCAGGGGCATGAGCACAGGCACAGAGGCTACAAACAGTGGGACATCTCTGGGGAATGCAAAGGTGACACCCTCTGTGAGGCAGTGGCCTTGGACAGAGAGGAGGGGGATGAAGGGCATTGCCTCCCCGCCTGTCTCTCCAGCCCCCAGGATTCCTTTCTTCCTTTAGTGCCTGATTACCTTAAAGTGGTAAACTCCATTTCTAACCTCTTGAAGGGAAAGAGGGGACGCCTGAGCCTGTGGTCACATGCAGGCAATCAGCTTCCTCCCTGGTTTGACCGCAGTGTCTACATGAGCTAAATGTCCCCCACAGATGTAGAATTTAGCTTAAAGGCCCACAGGTGAGACTGACGGCTACTCACACACAACTGTAGTTGTTTCAATGACTCCTTATCTGCTCAAGTCCTAGAAAGGGTCCTGCTTGGTTTCTTGAGAGACATTGGATGTGCCAGAAGTTGGAGGGAGATGAGTCTGGGTGAGTGACACTCTGGTGGTGGAGAACCCCCAGCACAGGCCTTGGGAAGAGGGGCACAGCTTGTCTGGAGCTCATAAAGCTCTGGATGTGCTGAACAGGTGCCACGAGCCCGTGACTTCTCCACACAACACCTTGTGCTGTAAGGAAGGGCTGTGTGTGAGAAGCTCGTCTCCTGGGGCTGGCACATGAGGTCAATAAAAAACCTGCACTGCCTGCAAACAGAGGGGCTGGCAGGAAGTGAGAACGGGGGAAAAGACCAATTTGATTAAGTGAAAATTCAGAATTTCATTAAATCTTTACAATGTCTAAATGGACTACCTCCAAGACTGTATGGATGAAGCTAATAAATTGCCCCAAAGAGGCCTCTAGGGAACCTGCGTGAGCAGATGGCCAGAAGCTGTGCAGTGTTTTTAGCTACGTGAGCAGTTCTCAGTTCTTTGATCACAGCTGATTCTCTTAAGAGACTAAAACTCCAGAAATACTATTTACACTTTCCTGGCATGTACTTAACCCGTTTTCTGGGCCTCTCTCAGAACTGACACAGATTCGGAGTGAAGGAAGGCCCAGTTGGTGGGGATCCAGTGCATGGGTGTGGTGAGCGTGAGCCTGAAGTGTGGGCTTGGAAAGAGGCGGTAGCCAGCGTCCCCCGAGCTGGGTCTGCAGGCAGAGCTCGGCTTTACGGCTTTACAAAAGTTCTGAAGCTTCTGAGGGACAGGTCCCAGCAGGGAAGGCAAATGTATGCCTGCTGTGGATAATTAGAACTAGGCACAGGACCTTATACACTGAAATGAGTTCTTGCCTTCTGGTCTTTTTTTTTTTTTTTTTTT
>NW_003852469.1:3690132-3690928 GCF_000181295.1 Otolemur garnettii | reverse complement strand
TGTAGAGACAGAGTTTCACTTTATCGCCCTTGGTAGAGTGCTGTGGCGTCACACCACTTACAGCAACCTCCAACTGCTGGGCTTAGGCAATTTTCTTGCCTCAGCCTCCCGAGTAGCTGGGACCACAGGCACCCGCCTCAACGCCCGGCTATTTTTTGTTGCAGTTTGGCCAGGGCCAGGTTTGAACCCACCACCCTCGGTATATGGGGCCAGTGCCCTACCCACTGAGCCACAGGTGCCGCCCACCATCTGGTCTTTTAAAAGCTGGGTGAATCAGGATTAGAGGTGGCAGGTGCACGTCTGGGAGGCAGCAGGTGGAAGATGAGACCTCAGTCACCAAGGCTGGAGGGCAGCACCATATAGGCCTCCAGTGCAGTGACCTGGGAAAAGTTCTGCTGCTCATTTATCCGTTCAACCCCTATTTATTGAGTGTTGTGAGGTTCTTGCCAGGTGGGGTGGAGAGCAAGGTGGCTTAGGGCCTTTGCAGTTGAGAGGTAGAGACAGATTGGAAATAGCCAAGTAAACAAATGCACAAAAGTACTCCCAAGCTGTGATCATAGCTGTTTAGGAGATGTGCTGAGCTAGGGGAGAGCAGTGAACACGTGAGTGAGCAGGCTCAGACGGGGAGGGCAGGGAGGGTCTCCCTGAGGCTGGGGTCGAGGGTGAGAAGGAGCCACAGAGGGCCACTTCAAGGAAACTGTGACGAGAGGGCTGGGATGTGGCACTGGGTGAGGCTGGAAGGAAGGGAGGAGTGAGATCACACACAGCAGACTCGATAAGCGCTTTGCTTTTTTTT
>NW_003852469.1:3686014-3690112 GCF_000181295.1 Otolemur garnettii | reverse complement strand
AAAGTCTCTGTCACCCTAGGTGGAGTGCCATGGCATCATAGCTCACAGCAACCTCAGATCCTTGGGCTTGAGTGACCCTCTGGCCTCAGGCTCTGAGCAGCTGGGACTATAGGCACCCGCCATGACCCCTGGCTAGTTTATTCACGACATCTGGCTAGTGTTTTTTTTATTTTTTATTTTTAATAAAGGAGGGGTTTCGCTCTTGCTCAGGCTGGTCTTGAACTCCTGAGCTCAAGCAATCCACCCACCTCAGCGTCTCAGAGTGTTAGGATTCTAGGTGTGAGCCACCGGGCCTGGCTGAATTTTCTTTATGCAAGCGAACCGCCTTGCCTGAAATTCTACTAACCAAGGTCTTCCCCTGTTAGCTGAGGGGTGGTACACTAAGCGTATATCACTCATTTGAACCTGGAGTTCATCTGTCGTGGCTCCTGGGCGGGGGGAGAGTGCTGACTGAAACTCTTATGCTGAGTGATGAGGAAAGAAGATGGGGAATTGATTCTGGGACAAGGGGAAGTGTCTATGGAATGGGGACCTGGGATAGTGAAAGGGGTGGACATCGAGAGCTCAGATCACCTGTGCCTACCTCTTGCACAAGGTGGGTCCTCTTTTCTACTCATTCAGTGCCTTATCATTGTAAGAACTATGTAAGAACTGTGGCTTTGGGGTCACACAGTCCCAGATTAGAATCCTGCTGTTGCTCTTGTGTGAAGGTGGGCCTGGACCAAGAAGTCACCCGGTGCTTTACTCTCCTTAAAATAAGGATCTGAAGACTTAACTATTAATAGTAGGAGTTGGGGCAAGATCAAAGAAGGCATATTAAGAGAATTCAGTGCTATGCTCAGAATGTTAATTCTCTTTTTGCCAACTCCAGAAACCAGTAGACTCCATAGCTGACCAACTCCCTGCAGTGACCATCCTCCAAAGTGGACTTCATTTTCATAGTCCTGATGTGCACCTACCTATCAGGACAGTAGGTCCCTGTGATGACCAGTTTGTTACAGTTCCTTGGGTGGTCAACTTACAGAGGCTGTACCGTATTTTTTTGTTTTTTGAGACAGTCTCACTCTGTCACCCTGGATAGAGTGCCGTGGCATCATAGCTCACAGCAACATCAAATTCTTGGGCTTGAGCAATCCTCTTCCCTCCCGAGTAGCTAGGACTACAGGAACCTGCCACCACACCTGGTTAGTTTTTCTGTTTTTAGTAGAAATGGGTCTCGCTGTTGCTCAGGCTGGTCTCCAACTTCTGAGCTCAAGCAGTCCACCTGCCTCCCTCCCAGAGTGCCAGGATTATAGGCGTGAGCCACCATGCCTGGCTGGCTCCCCTGTGTTTTAGAAGGTTGTACAGCTACCAGAAGGCAGACAAATAGACTGATAGTAATATTTATCGGTCTTTCATAAAACATTCCCCCGGGTTATGAGCAGGCCATGGACGTCCTGAGGGAGTGAGGTTGTCTTCTACATAGAGAGGGTAGGGTGGGCTGGATCTGTAGCTAAGGACCCAGAGATAGGCTGGTTAAAACAACATTCCCAGGCCTTTCCTCTGGAGATTTTGCTCAGGAAGACTGAACTGGTGCCTCAGCCATCCTGACAGTCCGGCAAGGTTGAGAACCCTGGAACATGTGATTTTGAGGCCCCTACTCAGGAGGGAGGTCACTACTCCAGAGACAGCACCAGGGAACCCCATGCATGTTCTTCATTCGCCACCAGAGGGCATGCCTGAGGCGCCGCGGCCTGAGCAGGCTGCCTCTGCTCCAGCAGGGCATCAATGCCCCCCGGGGAAAGTTGCAGTTGCACAGAGGATGGGGTGCAGAGGGGCTAATGTGGGGATCCTGTGGAAGAGGCGTGGGTAAACTGGAGATCAGAGGACAAAACTCAAGGCGACTAGTTTCTGAGAAGGGTGCGCTTTCCTCTGGGCCCTGATGTCTAGGGGGGATTTGGACAGAGAAGTCTCTTGTCTTCATGCCTTCAAACCCTTTAGAGCCCGGCAGAGATGGCCAGTGACCTGTCCAGTTCCAGCCAATACAGGGTCTGGCTCAGAGGGCCAGTCAGTGCTGACCCTTGTTGGCAGCCCCTGCGGGCTGAGCTGTTTCTTCTGCAGTCTCTGCCCCTCCGGGTCTTTCACTCACCCCCCCCTCCCCCCGCCGTGATCGTTATGGCCTGATTCCATCCGCAGTGAAGAAAACCTCACCGGCAGCTCAAGTGCCCTATTCAGTGCCCTTCATTTTTGGCAAAGAAAGATTCTGCATCTTCTCTTCACCACTGGTTCATTTTAACCTCTGCAAGCTGCCTCTGAGGCCACAGCCCTGGGCATCTCACTGCAGCAGCACAGCCATTTGGGGGTTTTCTCTTTGTCCTGTCTAAAGTCCCTTCTTCCCATGGGCAGTTTCTCTTTTGGGGTTTCCTTGCCAGTAACATTCTGAACATTTCCCTTCCACAGAGGCCCAGGGGTTCCACAGAAGCAGAAATGGTTACCCCAGCTCCCCAAAGGGGGAAGACGAAACCCAGATGGCAGGGGGCTAGCCCTGCACAGAGCAGGGACTTGGCAGATACTGAGGAACTGAAAGCAGACCAGGCTCCCCAGCAGAGCAGGGCGAGAGTCTTTGCCCCAGCCTCACCTCCCAGCAGGTTGTGTGATGCCAGCATGTTAAAAATCCCCACTGGTGCCCGTCTGTCCATCACCCTCTGCCCATCCCTGCAGCCACTCCTTCTTGAGTTCCCACATCTGTCAGGCCCTCTGTAAGGACAAGGGGTTAGTAAAACTCTTCAAAGAGTGATCATTGTCCATGAGCTCAAACTTTGAAGAGAGAGAAAGTGATACTCAAGGAAACTAATGATATGAAGGAAACCAATGGAAGGAAATTGATACTTAGGACACTTACACAATGGGAAGGAGTCGGAAGAAAGTTATGGTGTAGGTGAGGACTATAGTATGTGATATAATGGTGTAATATAGGCATATACGAAGAATAATGAGAGGGGGGAAAGAAATTGGTGCTGAAAAAAAATTACTGCAGAGGCCTTGTCTGATTCTGGGTTTTGTTTTAGGATTGGGTGCTGTCTGCTTGTGTGACGTCAGCCTTGGTGGTACATGGCAGTTTTTCTTAGGGGAGGTATAGCCTAAAATCTAGATAGCTACAGCCCCACTAAGAATAGGAAGCTGTCACATCACAAAGTTCCCCTGCAGTTTCAGGGGCTTGGAGAAGGGGAGCTCCCTGCCAAGGAGAAAGACCCAGCAAAGCTACTGTGGCTGAGAGATAGGCCTGAGTCAGGGTTTTTTGACATCAATCTCATCATAGTGGCATTGTGCAAGAACCCTTTGTTCTCAAGATAGCAAGGACACCACTTATTCATGCACCAAACACTCAGGGTCTCCTAGGGCCCAGGCAGTGTGCTGGTGACTGGAGGGAGAGGAATGGAAGGCTCCTAGTTTCTGGGAGGCACGCTGAAAAGAAATGGACAAATCATAGCAGCACGATGGGGTATGTGCTGTACAGAGGTGAATACAGGAAGGCGTGCTCAAGGCGGTGGGGGGCAGGCCCAGGGGAGGCTTCATGGAAGAAATGACATTTAAGCTCAGTTTTAGGGCCTGGGGGTTATAGAGAGCTGCTTAGGGCAAGGTACAGGTTTGAGGACATGCATAGTTTCATGGGGTGGTGAGAGCTTTGCTCTGATGCTGTGTGTGTATACACTTGCTGAGCATGGGGACAGGGTGGGTGTCCAGGGATGGGAGATGAAGCTGCCTAAGGCGGCTGTGGTCAGACCCTTATACAGCACCTGGTTGTACAGATCTGGGTGGGAGGATCCTGGGATATTACCAGGTAGTTACCACAGCTTGTTCTTTCTTGGTGAGGAGTATGGTAAGGCAAGGGGTTGAGATGGGATCGTGAATGTGGAATGGACACTGTAACAGTGCTTTTTCATGTTGGACATGCATTTAATTTTTTTTTTCATGCATTTAATTTTTTTTAAATTCAAAAAAGTCACTGCTGAAAAAAGGTTCAAGGCTCGGCGCCTATAGCTCAACCGGCTAAGGCGCCAGCCACGTACACCTAAGGTGGCGGGTTCGAATCCCCAGCCCGGACCCGCCAAACAACAA
>NW_003852469.1:3683869-3685769 GCF_000181295.1 Otolemur garnettii | reverse complement strand
TTTTTTTTTTTCATGTTTTTTAACTAGCTTATCAGCGCAGAATGGATGGAAAGTGCCCCCCATCCCTTTTTACTTTTCTGAATTGCATTCCACCGTAAATAGGGTAGGAAATGCAGATTGCAGACAGTTCTTTTCCTCAATTAAAACTATCTTCTATATGCCAAATACTCTCTGAGGCTCTAGTGAGAACAGAGAAATCAATTTAAAACTTACCTCTTTGGATATTTACAAGAAGCAATGTCAATTATCATGGGTTAAGGACCTCCTGTCAATGGCTATAGACTCAGGACTGAGGCAAATGACACCGACATAAAAGCTCTCGGAAGCTTTTATCAGAACACAAACTATCCCTTGGTAAATAACAAGATATATTAAAATCCATGAAGATCAAACAACTTAGGAGCAGGAACATGTAACAAGAATACAAAGGTAATTAGAGGTTACTTTGTTTCAAATTAATTAAGTCTCACTATTTTTACTTGCCTGCCAAGTTTTATTTTTCTTATGATTTAATAGGACACTCCCTCCCCCCAGCTGGAGCCCGCTGTTAGCTTTCACAGGTAGGAAGGCACATTTTATGCTTTTTCAGACTGTGACTTTAGCCATCACTGGCCGATACCAGTACTTGCTGACGTGGACTTACTTTGCTCCTTGCACACCAGATACTTGGAGGGGGCAGCGCTTTCTGTTTTCAAGAGACACAGCTAAGTCAGACTTGAATGAATTGGCCAGTGGTGAAGCGTGCTGCAGACCCCACCACCTCTTTCCAGGGATTTAGGTTTTTGCAGGAACAGGAGGGAAAGGGTCAGTTTTATAACTTCTGAGTTTTGATTTCTTTTTTTTTTTTTTGCAGTTTTTGGCCAGGGCCAGGTTTGAACCCATCACCTCCGGTATATGGGGCCAGCGCCCTTTGAGCCACAGGCGCTGCCCACTTCAGAGTTTTGAAAGACAGACAACCTCCCAAAGTGGCCAGGGTGTCAGGTAGAGAAAGGCCGTGGGGCACAGGCCCACAGTAGCCCGAGGACTATTCTGGATCTATGTGGTTAATCTTTGCTGAGCAGGTGTGAACCAATTAAATGGTCTTTGTTTGTTTAATGGCTGTCCCATGGTTTCGATTATAAATAGGGATTCTATGTACCGTTTGATTTCAAGAAGAGAATCTCAAAAGCCATGGGCTACTCTAGGTATTAGTCATTGTACCTGCTTGGGCAACCTTCTAAGGTGTCCCCCCTCCCCCCCAAAAAAAGATTTCCCAGGATCAACTGGATCAGATTTTTTTCTGCAGTTAGAGCATCAGGCAAAGCCCAGGGATCCCAGGCCTGTTCAATCTCTAGGACCATGGACGCCTTTTTAAATGATTGGGCTCTGGGGAGCGTGTTGTTTTTCGCTCAGATTCAGAGGTTTTCCCCATGACTCAGTTTCCCTTTCTTTGTGGATATACGGGCGCTCCTTTTCAATCTCTCCTCTTCTTCACAGATCCTGTTCTCGCTGTCTGCTTTACAGGGCGGCGTGGGCCCGTCCACTGTCCCTCAGTCCTGAGGGCCCCCTGGACGCTGCCATCCCAGCAACTTTCGCATCACAGATCTGCAGGCACCAGCGCCTTGCGGCCCTCCCCGTCCCCCACCCACTCCCACAGTGGATCCGGGAGGGCCTGACTGCTCAAGAGAACTAAGGGCCCCAGATTAGGCCATTTTTGCCTCAACAGGCGGCAGCTGCTCCACACTCCCAAGTTCCTTGAAGGCACAAAAGGACGTTTGGGCCGGACTTCCCGTAGCAGCAGCCTAAGGCAGCCCCCAGTCCCCCCACCCCAAGAAGCTTCTTTCAGGCTTTCATTGCCAGCGGCCAAGCCATGTGTGTCTGCGCAGATTCCATCTCCGTGACCTCCCCTCCGCCCGCGCCC
>NW_003852469.1:3651245-3683523 GCF_000181295.1 Otolemur garnettii | reverse complement strand
CGCGTACCGCCCGGGCTGCACCGAAGCACCGCCGTCCTGGGGTGCCGCCCCCTCCCCCAGCTCCCCAGCGACCACCCCTCCATTGTCCCTGCACGGCTGATGCGTGCGCTGTCTGGGGCTCCCGCCAGCCGCAGTCCGCGACGCCAGGGCCAGAAGAAAGC
The DNA here is from genome assembly GCF_000181295.1 of Otolemur garnettii. Classification (NCBI taxonomy): domain Eukaryota; kingdom Metazoa; phylum Chordata; class Mammalia; order Primates; family Galagidae; genus Otolemur; species Otolemur garnettii. Next base: position 3,683,362 of record NW_003852469.1, on the reverse strand, counting down.
GCGCGAAAGGCGCGCTCCCTGCTCGGGCGCACGCGGCGACCGCCGCCCTCCGCCGCTCACTGCAGCATTTCGCGCGCTCGCGCCGCGCCCCTACCCTCCTGTCCTCATTTGCATATCCCACGGTCGCGACCAATCGGGGCTCGTCTCTCTCGAAGCGGATGGCTTTTGCCTGAGAGGAAAGGGAGTGGCTGGCGGCGCATGCGCCTCGGTGGCCGGCTTGAACCGAGGCTTTTATTGCTGTAGTTTATTTCCACCTCCTTCCCTCCTGTTCTCTCTCCCTCTTTCTCTGTCTCTCTCTCTCTCTTTATTATTTTTCCGCCCTAGCTGGGGCTGTGTTGGAGAAGAGGAAGAAAGAGAGACTGACGATTACATTTGTCCCTTAACGTTCCTGAAATTTGCTGCTAGGAAGACCAGCTAAGCGGTTGCACCGTTTTCAGTTCTGCAGGAAAAAACAAAAAACAAACCCAAGTCCCCTTCCTGGCAATTTTTGCTTAAAAGCTGCCTTCTTGAAATTATTTTTTTCCCAGGAGAGAGATGTCTTATCAGGGGAAGAAAAATATTCCACGCATCACGGTGAGTTTGGGACTTGGGAAATCTGCAGTAGGCCAGCAACCTTTTGGGGCACAGAACGTCCAAGGAATTTTCAGAAAGGAGAGGGAGAGTGACCCAACTTTTTTTTTCCTTCTGTTGCTAACAGAGGCAACGGCGGTGGTGGCGATGGTGGTGGTGGGAGACGCGGCGAGAAAGGATTATAAACCATAGCATATGCAAGGCATTAAAATAGGAACGTGAGTGCATGAAGGTGGCCTTAGGTAGCGCGCCGGGTCCGCGGTATCCCTTTTATTGTCAGCGCGAGATGCTGCAGCGCTGGCCGGCGGGGTGTAAGCAAATGGATGCCAGATTGAATATGCATGGTTGAAGCTCGGATATTGTTCTCCGGGCTGCGTGCTGCGAGGCTGGACTCCTGAATCCGCGCTGGGGAGATGGGGAAATGGATCCTCCCAGCGACTCCCGCCCCCTCCATAAAGGGTTTTCTGGAGCCTTCTCTGGCTCCTTTAGAAAAACGAGCGGGTTTCTGCCCAGAGGCGTGATGACAGCACAGGGATGCTGAAAAGGGCAGGGTGTACCGGAATGATGTGGAAACGCGAAGGGAAAACGGGGACGTGGAGATGAGCAGAGGAGGAAGGCGGGGGCCGAGCGGGGGCTTTTTGTTGACCCCCCGGGTTTTTGGTGGCCCTGCCTGTGTGCTCGCCCTCTGGTTTGGGGCTGGGGCCCTGGCAGGCTCTGGGCTCGCCTTCTCGGTCCTTCTGCCTCCTTCACCGCCGGCGAGGCGTCCGTGTTGGCGCATACAAAGCGGGCGGGCAGGGTGGGCGCTGGGGACCTCGGCGAGCTGGGCTGGGGAGGTAATGGCGCTGCGCGACGCGCGAGCAGATGGCCCGGCCGGCCAGACAATGATCGCAGCGGCCGGAGGTGTAGGCGCGGTTGTGGGGCCTAGGATTGTTAGTTCGTAAATCACGAGGGAGACGTCTGTGCAGTGACTTCGCGATGCTTCGGGGACGAACCCAGGATTCGCGCGCCCACCCTCTTCCCGACTTTTCCAGGATAATCTCGTTAGTCCCAGTCTCTGCATCCCCAGAGAGATCCCAGGGAGGGAGGAATGCCAGGGAAATTCATTGTTACATAATGATGTGCATTACAATTGCAGCCGACGAGCCGATTCCCGGGTGGAACCGAGGGCCGAGGCCGAGATCTAGAGAATCTTTGAAACGGCCAGGATGCATGTTAGGCTGGGTCCGAGGGCGGGCTTTTGCTCGCGTTTCCCCCTTTTCGCCACCGGCGCCCGGTGTTCCTTGCCAAGCACAAGGGCACACCCGTTCGCAGGAGAGAGATGTGGGGACGAAGGCACAGGGGAGGGGGCGTGTGCTGGGCGGATTTTCCAGCTGAGCTGGGTGCTTCTGCAGTGAGGGTGGGTATCTCGAAGAGCTGGGCCCGACCGTAGATGCTCCCCGCGCTGGAGCGAACAGTGGTGAGTCTGGAGAGCAGATTTTCAGCACGGCTCAAATCCTTTGCTGTCTTCGTGAATGAACCAAGGCAGTTTCGTTTTGACAGTGGAAAAAAAATTTTTAAAAGCAAACAATCAACAAGACCAATTTTTAAAAGAGCGCCCCCTCTATCCTTTGAAAAAAAAATCTGGCTGCATTATCATAGGACCTATAGTGTGGTGTCCCTCCCTCCATCAGCTTGGCCAGCCTCTTATGTAAGAGCCTTCTGGAAGGCACTGGAGTGAATGGGACTAGGATGTGTCGATTTTTTTTCTTGTCATGGTATTGGCTGGGGGGAATTCAAGGTGATGGCTGAGACAGGTACTGCAGGGTGGCAGGTGGGGAACGCCATGGCTGCTGCTTGCCTCCTGGGGGATATTTACCCTGTGAAAGCGCAGAGATCTGGTAAAAAAGTCAAGAACATTCTAGGCAGAGGAAGATGTGCTGGGTCAGGTGACCTAGGCAAGTGTCTTCACTTTAGCCTCAGTTTCATTATGTGTCACAGGAATAGCATCTGGCCCCTTGTACCTCACCGATTTGTTTTATGATCCCTATGGCCCTGATATACGTGGCAGGATTTTGTAAAGGTCTTCACATTGACCTTACACAGGTGCAGGAATTATTGTTGACAATTCCCCTGCAGCTTTCCAAAGTCTACATCAGGAAGGACCCAGCGGTGTCCAAAAGTGAAATGATCTTGTTTTTCAGTGTGTTAGAGAAACAATAAATACTTTCTAAACCCAGGTGTGTGCGTGTATGTGTAACAGCATCTGTTTTTCCTTGCTCTCCATTGGCTTATATATTTTTAAAAGATTTTATGTGACTCCCTTTTCTCGATAGCTGCTAGACATAAGTAGCATTTGCTGAGAATATTGTTTTGTAATCGAATTTTAACCATTGTCAAAATGAATGCCATTCTTTGTGTTGTGTATTAAAACGGCAGTATTCGGTTCAACTTGTCTGATTTAAACCCAGTCTGAAATAATACAGGTGCATATTTACTGAGCATACACTTTTAACATGGCTTTCCCTTAGCAGCCTGTGGAATAGTGATGAGTCATAATGTAGCATTTTTGTTACATTCTTGGCTCTTGTACCACTTGTCCCTTTATTTCTTCTTCTTCTTCTTTTTTTTTTTTTTTGCAAATACCACCAATTAAAATATAAGCCCATCAGCAATCTGTAGTGATGTTAGATTTTAGAATTTGCTGTCTCATATACTCTGTCATAAAACTTTTTTCTTAAGGACTCAGTTACAATGATGTATTTTTTGTAGGTTTCTTTTCCTTCCTTTTTGCTACACTTGCTGTGATTTACCTCAAAGATCAATGAAGATATAAAGGGCATGGTGATTTGCAACTTTGTTACAACTGAACCTAGTATGTTTGTATAACGTATCCCAGGGCGACAGACTTTTGCTCAATTTTCCTTGACATAAACCTTGCCAAGATGTGGCTTTCCTATACGTGGGTGTATTTTTTTTTTTTTTTTCTTAGATGAGGTTTAGCCAAAAGCCATATACAAAGTATCTTCCTTATAGGAAATGTTTTTACCACTCAGCAATGGGAACTCCCCCCACCCTCCAGTCATCAATGGGAGCTCCCCCCCCCTTTTTTTTCTTTCAGGTCTAATTGAAAGAGATGTGCATTTATCTAGAATAAGCTTTGATCTTTGCCAATGTGTTGTGACTCACCAGATGACTAGGTTGCTCCCTACAGGTTTACCTTTGTCACCGAAACTTCCCCCAATTGCCTCATTTTGACTGTCCCTTTTGAATGGTGAACGTGCCTCCTTAGCTTGTGTATCTTAGTACCTGTGTTTCTCGTGAGTTAGTGACCTCTTACTACGTCTTTGTTTCAGAGTGATCGTCTTCTGATCAAAGGAGGTAAAATTGTTAATGATGACCAGTCGTTCTATGCAGACATATACATGGAAGATGGGTTGATCAAGTAAGTCTAACTCTTCATATAGAGACACTTTGCATACCTACCAGTATCACCAAAGGTTAGCTTCCATTCACACACTCATGACCAGGCTAGAATGACATGAAGAGTGACCAACTTAGTATCTGTTTTTAAACCCATTTTGAATGATGGAAATCAGTGATTTGAAAGCTCAGATTTAGGGAATTCAAAGCAATAAATTATATGCCCACCCATTTCAATATGCATTATGTAATTTACTATTTTTAAATGAGGTGACACAGTATCTTCCTGTTGCCAGCTCAGATACTTGGTTTGTGATATGTTGACTACATTAAAGATTTCCTAGAATGTAGTCCGGGATGGCTTGCCCAGACAAAGGAGACAGAAGTGGGATATGGCCTCTTCTATAAAGATAGCACATTTATTTCCTTGAGCTAGAATCCAAGTTGCAGAGGCCAAAGAAGGGTAGCAAGTTAATTACCAAGTAGCACAGACAAATTACTGCCTAACCCTGGGGGAATTTTAGGTTTCATTCTTTAAGTGGCAACTAGTACAAATAAGATCTGTTTATTGTGTGTGATGTTACAATGGGGAGATACCAAGCTGTTACTTTAGAGGGTTAAGGGGGCTGAATACATACTGAATACATAGTATTCTCATGCTCTTTCTACTGGGATAGCTCACAGGGCTCTGGAGAAATAACACATCTGGTATAGCCAAACATTGCAGCAAATGACATTTTTTTTTTAAAAAGCAGCATTCATCAAGAGCTGGTAGCTAACTGGTCGAGAGGAGTGGAAAACTGGGGTGGACACGACTGTTGCCTGAAAGCTCACGCCCTGATTTATGAACCTAAAATAGTCTGAACATTTCCACATTTAATGTTTTCTCCATGTGTGTTTGCTGTGACAGTCTCAGCTCTGGTCTCTCAAATGCCATAACTTTCCTGTTCCATTTCCCCCTATTGCAAGGCGGCACGATCTGGTCTAGCAGAGAGACACTGGCCTAGAAATGTCTTTCACGGGCCTCTCTGCTATTTTTGGTCGTCACTAATTTGTTCTAGAATCTCAGCAACTCTTCCTCAATGAATATGCTTTAAAAAAAAATTGGTAGAAATATATGATAAATATATATATATTTTTTAAATTGGAAAGGACTCAGTGTCTCTCAACATAATGAATATTCATTTTTCTGCCTTTATAATCTAATTTGAGCAGATGCTTCCAAATTTTCAAATCATTGCAATCCACAGTGTTCACTGATTTTGGCTTTGTTTTGTTCTATTCCCACCCTTCAACCCCTATCTTTTCTCCAGTGAAAAAGGATATCCTGAAAATAAGTGTTTGGAAAGTACATCTGGAGAAAACTGCTATAGGAGAATTAGCTCAACTGTGCTGTAAAGAAAGTTTAGTGACTTTTCATGTAAATATCTTTGGGCGTGGTTATCATTTGATCTTAGGAGTTTCTTGGTAACTAAATCTCTTTGAATGGGGCCTCTGTTACCTTATTTAAATTTTGCTCTCTAGTATATTCTGCTTTGTCTTTTGGTTGGGGTAGGGAGTGGGTAGTGTTTCTATTTTGAATAATAACCATAATCCGAAATGCCCATAGCTCACTGGAGAACGGTTTGTAGATTAATGAGAGTAGATGTCAGATCCCATTTCATTCCACTGCAATCCTTATCACTGCCCCTGTTTATTTAGGCAAATAGGAGAAAACCTGATTGTTCCAGGAGGGGTGAAGACCATTGAAGCCCATTCCAGGATGGTGATTCCGGGCGGAATTGATGTCCATACACGTTTCCAGATGCCTGACCAGGGGATGACATCCGCTGATGACTTCTTCCAAGGAACCAAGGCATCCCTGGCCGGAGGAACCACCATGATCAGTAAGAGGCTCACACCTCACCACTGTGGGGATCAAAATCATATGTGTTGTTTGGTTTTTTTCTTTCTGAATCTGGCTAAACGGAGCATCAGTTTGATCTGCCGAAAAAGGGGACATCTTATTTCTTTATGCTTGTTCTCTGTCAAATTTCAAGTTGTTCAGTGGAACCAGAGAATATGATTCTAGGAAATTTTGGTTAGAAAGGAGGAATGGCTTCTTTCTCTGCTTGAGGGTTTTCCTTGGCCCATAAAGGTGATTTGGTTGTGAAAACACAGGATTCAGAGTCCTCGTCAAGGCAATGAGTTTTGAGCCTTTGGTCCTAAGGATTTGATTTTGATTTTTAAAAAAGTTCCTAAGGGTATTTCTTTTCAGAATGAATCTGGGGTGCTGCAAAGGAAATGTTGACCCAGGAACCTCTGTTCCACAGATGAGGAACTCAAATGGGGGGGAGAGATACTTTCTAGCCCAAGTTTGATATAAAAGGAATTGGACAACCCTGCCTGGAGAGGGAGCCACACATAATAATTGTCCTTTAGTTATGAACATTCTTGCATGCACAGCCAGTTTCCCTGGTTGCTCCATAAATGTCACAGCGAAGGCTTTGTGATTTTTGTCAGCCAAATCTAAGCTGTATTCACTGGACACAGGACACGTGCTTGTGTTTGCTTGTGAATTATCAGATCCCACAGTGTGCCTATGGACTGTCCTTTGACGGATGTCATTTTGTTTTTGAAGTGGTGGTCAAGCTGCACCATGACGGCTCAGATGTATTCATATATTTAAAAAAATAGATTTTATCCAAGAGTGAGAGTCTATAACATAGAGTCTGTTGTACATGAAAAGCTAACAGTTTGGTTCAGAAGAGGGTCTAAGTCAGCGGTTCTCAACCTGTGGGTCGTGACCCCTTTTTAACAATGAAAATACATTGCAGCATGAGGAAGGTTGAGAACCACTGGTCTATGTAGAAATAATTGAGCTATTTCTGCTTTAGAAAAACCTGTCTTGCTGGTTACTTTTTCAGAGTGATTTCTTTTTACCTCTGTGGTCTTTCTGGAAGCTTCTTTTTTCTTTAAATCTTGCTTGAGCTAGAGGACTGTGCCCCTGCCCTCCCCCTCTCCACTGACCCCCTCGGCTCCCCTGCATTTTAAATTACTCATTCACCCTCAGGTGTCCTCTCTGTGTTCAGTGTCTGAAGCATTAGGGACAGTTCCCTCCTGCCCAGCTTCCTGTCACTAAGGAGAAAAGACTCCAGGTGAGAAAAGCCTCCAGGTGTGAACCTGGTGACTTTGGTCTTGTTCCGGGCAGGCTGCCCTCTGACCTGTGGGAGCCATTCCTAAGGGGGCCTTTGTGCATACCCTGGGACTCAGCTACTTGACCAGCTGTCCCTTTGTCACTTGTGGGCATTTCTGCTCCTTCTCCAGGATAGCCTGTGGAGTGACAGCTCTTGGGCTGGAGAGCACAGACTGCTTAGTGTCAGCTGAGAAGGCCAAGTCTAGGTGCCGATCTGCCTCAGTTTAGAGGTCATGCAGGTCCTTGCAATAGTCACAGAAGGTCAATAAGCCATAAATAATATTTCCTGCATGAGTATTCAGTAATATCTATCTCTGGATGAGGAAATCCTCAGAACTGGGAGTCAGAAATCTGGAGTTCTGTCCAACACTCCCTTGCTGTGTGACCCTGGGCAGGCTGCTTCACCTCTCTGTGCTTTTGTTGTACGTCTGTGCAATGGAGGGTTTGTACTAAGTGACCCGGGGAGTCCTTTCCAGCTCCCAGGTTCAGTCATTCATTGAGTTCGGAGGGGATTTTGCTTGTGATCAAATGAGCTTTGCTGGGGGATATAGAAAGACGCAGTCAGGTGTGTTCTCCTGTCTGGCCTCCCTGCCTCTCCACTGCTGTCTTCGTTCTGCTTTTAACCCTTCCCTGCCTTCCCTCCCCTGTCCTAGGGCCGAGCCTTCTCACTGTCACCCGACTTCCCCTGTGGCCTTCTTCCCATTCATCCGGGTCGTTCTTTCTGTGTGGGAATGAGGGACACCAACACAAGTCCCACACCTGGCCCAGGGTGCCCGGAACTGGCAGCAGATGGCTTCAGGGCAGATGGGCAGGAAAGGGGGTGAAGACTCAGGCCGCCGGCCCTGCTCACTCGCACAGAACGTGCTGGCGTTTTGCTGTGTGTTCTGCGATGCAGTCAGGCCCAAGAGTGGGATGGGGGTTTCTAAACAAGGAAATCGAAGGATAAACGTAATCCGAGGTGGCAGGTGTGGCGAGTCGGCACACCCAAACTCCATTGCTTCTGTAGTCTGGGGAAGGTATTAACTGCTCTTGCACATAACCACCCCTGGTTACTGACCTGTGTGGAATTTCTACTGGCCCACCTTTCCCTCGGGAGGTGAGTAATAACGATACATATGAAGGAATCAGTTTATTTTCTTTTCTCTGTTGGTCTTGTGTTTCGTGTGGCTTCAAATAAGCATGGATCTGGGGCTTGCTTCTAAGCAGGTGGGCTTGTGAAGAACCATCACTTGGCACAACTTTGCTGGTAGCTGCTACCTGTGAGCTTTGATGCATATTGAGTCTCAAATGAAACACCGAGGGCGCGTTCGACAGATTGGGGTGCATGCCTCGCCTGCCCACTGCTGCTTGCTGGAACAGGCGGTTGAAGTAATGTGGTACAAAGACCCCTGTGCCCTCTTCCCCCAGCTTTCTGATTCTCTCCGGGCTGGGTCTCCTGCTTTCCTAGGTGACTCTTCACCTGCCTCCTTGCTGGCTGTGTGTTTCCCAGGTCACAGGCTCTGGAAGCTCCATTTCTATCTGAAATGGCACTGCCTTCAGAGAAAGATGCAGCTGACTATTCCCCAGTCTAAAAAAGGGGATAGCGCGTCAGCAGCAGAAAATAATATTATTGCCAACAAACAGAGCCTGGTATTGAGAGTTGCACAAGGGGATCTTTGTGAGGGGCGCTCTGCGGGGCAGGAGGAATGCCCTTTGCCCTTTCCAGCTAGTGGTGGGTGGACAGAGACTCCAGACATACCCTGTAGGCGCACCCAGCCTGGCTGGGGGTCATAGGGTGGCAGGGCTGCTGCTTGGGGAAAACATTAGGGAAATCTCAGGGGCTTTGTGCTCCTCCGAGGTATTAGGACCCCAGAGTCCCCAGGAAGCAGGTGCGGGCAATTGCCTCCATTTGTAGCAGGGAAGACTGAGCCCAGAGGGACAGGCCTTGCCAGTACTTGCCCTGCGTGTCAGTGCAGGTGTGGAACATGCACCTGCAGCTTGGCCCCGCCCCCTCCCAGCAGCACTGCCTTTGCTTTCAGACTCAGTTATCCCATCTGTGAAATGGGGACTGTTGTTACAAAGACTAACTGTGGTGACATCAGAACGGTACCTGGGTGGTGGTGAGCACTCACACGGTCACTGTCATTCTAGCCTGCGCTGGGAGACCTCCCATCTCTGGTTTCTCTTTGGAGTTCTTCTCTCCCAGCAGAGCTGGAGAAACAGGCTCTGACTGCTGGAGGGCCTGACCCGAGCATCCTTGAAGAGCAGGGGTTCTCCAGGCATGGCCAGTGAACTGTGTGGCTCGGTATCCCCAGAAGAGGGGATACATCTTAAAACATCACCTTTCCTGGGTCCCACCCAACCTATTAAAGTAGCAAATCTGCTGGTGGGGGCCTTTGACTCTGTGTTCTAATCTGGCCTAGTCCAAAGCACTGGGGACCTGTTTGGCAGTGTAGGCCTCAGGGGGCTGTGCCAGATCTACCCACTCTGGACCTCTGAGGATCGGGAGTCACTGTTCTGCGTGGCGTTTCTGCTCACTTGAACTGAGGGCTTTCCCTAGAAGGTGTGCAGCCCTGGGCACCACACACCTCAGCACAGGAGGGGGGCTCCCTGGTGCTGAAACCCAAGATCAGATCATGGAGAAGGTGAGAGCAGTGTGGACCTCAGGGCAGGAAGGGGTCCTCCCTCCTGAATGCTAGACCTGTCGCTTCTCTGGCTGCGGCTCCATCCACCTGTCCCCATTTGGACCCCCGCTCTGCTCCTGTGTGTCTCCAACTTTTCCAGTGCCAGGTCCTGGGGAGGGCTGCCCTTGTGGTCCAGCTGTCTGGGGCCTGCAGAGCCGTCCTGGTGTCTTCCTGTTCTCCTGCTGCCTTGGGCTGCTTTTGTTTCCATGTTATCTCTTGCGCCCATTTCTTCACCCCACTGCTGCTGACCTTTGTCAGCTCTTGCTGGATTTTTGCCCAGCCCTCTGAGGACTCTTGTTGCCCCAGTCTCTGTCGCCGGGCTCTCTCTTCAGCACAGCTTGGATCATGCCATCTCCTGACTCTGACTCTTCAGAGAAGTCAGGCCCGATCCTGCCACATTCATGCTGTCGCCCTCCCTTAGCAGCTGGCCTGGGTGCTCCCTGCTTCTTGGAGCTGCTCCCTGGGGCCCTTCCCTGCCTGGCACCTTGGCAAACACTGGGTGTTTATTTTGTGGCCCTTGTGGTATTCAGCCTTGCATTGTGGTTGAAGCCAGGCCCTCGGTCTTCCATTTTCCTGTTTCCCACTCTCTGGGCAGCATCTCCCTCCCAGGACACACTTCATTAGTGCCTGCCTGAGGGTGAATGAATGAATGAATGAATACATACATACACCAATGGGAGTGACATCAGAGGACAGCATATCATGGGGACAGAAGGAGGGTGTCCTATATGAATTGTTCTCCCCAGTGGGAAGAGCTGCCTCCTCAGCCTTGCCCCCCTTTCTGTGGACCCAGAGACCCTAGTCCCTGTAATCAGTGCTGGCAGTGGTATGGAGAGTGCAGGATGGGAAAGTGTGGAGTCCCAGCGTGGCCTGTGTTTGTGGACGGTTGTGGACAGGGACAGCTCCTAGTGTCCAGGCTCTTCTTTATATGGGGCTGGGAGCAGCAGCTCTCACACTGGTCCTCCGAGGAGACAGCTTATCTTGCAGTGGAGAGGGTTACACCTTAGAGAAGTCACGTGGCCCTGAGCTGTCATCCTCAAAACCTCTTGGGCTTGTTCAGGTCTTCCCCGCGAGCCTGTCCTGTGGAGGCAGGAGGCCTGGAAGGAGGCGAGTTGGCTCTCTGAGGGACGTGGCTCAGGAGTGTCACTGTGGTACATCCACTGATTGTCATTTTTTCATCCATGTGGCATTTGGGTTTGCTCCCCGCTTATGACGAGCACATGTGTGTGAACAGACACACACTGTAATACGGAAGTGTCTGAAATTGATACTTTGATTATTCCCTTTGCAGTATACATTTGACTAGGGTTAGAAAGTGTTTACAAAAACGCCCGACCACATCAGACCAAAGTTGTTGCCACAAAATCTGCCCACGGCCTGGCGATTAGAAGCCACGTTATCCAGGCTGTCCGTGCGGCTGGATCTCGGTGCTCCTCCCCTCCCCTCCACAGGCCCCATGTGGGTGAGGTCACATGTTTCTCCTGAGGACACAGATGCCTTCTACAAGCGAGAATCTTGGCCTCGATTGACTTGAGTGGAAGAATTTATCCACTCTTTGGGATAGTTTGGGCTGATCACCTAATGCCTGGTTCTGAGCAGGGTGGAGAGAGAGAGAGAGAGAGAGAGAGATGCTGAAGCCCCTTGGGAACCAGCCCAAGGTCTGGCATGGCCACTGTGCCACTGCTTTTTCATTAAGAGGGTCCTAGGGTGGGGCTTGGCTAGCCAGCTGGGTAGACCAGTGGGGATCAGGGTCTGCTAGGCCTTGCCAGAAGCAGGGGCATTTCTGTAAAGGTCTCTTGACTGTACTCCATGGATATGTGGCAGTTATTACAATCCCCCGGTTTCTTGCCTGGATGCTGGCCTTGAGAGCTGGCAGTTACGGCTTTGGAAACTCATCCAGGCTGTGGACCTTCATGTCTTGAGGTGTCTTCATCCTCCCTGGTCCCTGTTCTGACTTGGCCTGTGCATGTCGCACCAAGAGCTTGGAGATTCCCAGCTCCCAGAGCAGCCCTCTGACTTTGCCCAGAGCAGTTTGTTCAGGGACCTTCCTGTGGATCCTGTTGGCTAGAATGACAGCCAGGGCTGGGGTGGTGGTTGGGGACGTGGGAATGCTGGGCTCCAGTGAGATCTTCCTCACCTTTGGATAAGTGGGACAGGCGTGGAGTGGTCAGGTCTCAGGGTTCCTTGTGGCTGGGTGAGAGTGTCCATGACACGCACAGGTGGAGAGAGCAGAGATCGTGCTCCCTCTGTTTTTATGTGGCCGCCACATGCATGGAGCTGGCTGTGCTGGCTGCCTGGGAAGCTGCCCAAACACTGTGATCCTTTTACTTTTGATGGCTTCAGGATTGCTGTCCTGGTATGAAATCTTGTGTGGGCCTCCTCCTGATAGAGGAGACTGATGAAGCAGGGCAGCTCTGGGAGGGTTGTACCACCCACTGGTGGGCGGGCCTGGATCCTCACCCTGTTCCCTCCATCTCCCCCTCCTGGTAGCAGCTCCACCTCTGGAGAGCCCCAGGGCCCAGAGAGACACAAGGTAGAAACCATCCCATCCCAGCCTTGCCTCCCCTCGGTCACCTCCCCTCCCAATGCTGCTGGTCCCGGCTCCACTTCCATATTGAGTTGTAGGGAAATGGTGTTTAATAAGCAGGGATGTGCTCACTTAGCCACTTAAGGAAACCTAACCACACTGTCCGTGTTCAGTGGTTTTGTTTAATATCCCGCCCTCTGTCCAGGACAGGAACTTCATCTCCCTGCCTAGGTTTGGGTGGGTTTGCGTTTCTTTTTGTTTGAGAGCCTATAAAGGCGAGCATTACACATGTCTTTAAAAAATTAATGGCATATAGAGTATTCAAGGGGAAATCGACTGCCTTAGGAGGTGGCCAAGGGATTTGTGCTTTCCCGCTTAACCATCCATGGCGCCGGCCCTAAATCACGCCTAAGGGGCCCTTTCTCCCTCTTTCCTCCCTTTCTTCTTTGAGCAGATCTTTCTGTTTCTTCTCAAGAAATGATTACTTATTTCTTTGGGTTTTGAGGGCTCTGCCTCTGACTCGCTGCTGTTGTAGGGAAGCGGTTTACTCAAATTCCTTGCATTTGGTCCTCTTAACTGCCACGTTAATGACAAAGGGGGATTACAGTGAGTAGGCATTAGAGTTCTTTCTGGTTAGCCCATTGGGGAGGTGGCTTTCTTTGAATGTGACTAAATGTTCCCCAAATGATAGAGGGGATGCGGCTGGGGGTTGGGTGGTGGTGGCCGAGGCTGCTGTCCAGCAAGGGGCGTTTCGCAGCGAGCCAGGGCAGTGGTTAGAAACCGTGACTGCACGGTAGACTCCTCTGGGGGAGCTTTTAACAAACTACAGAAACTTCTGGCTTAATTGTTTTTGGTGGGCCTGGCTTTGGGGGTTTTGAAAGCTTCCAGGTGACAGCCAGGGTTAAGGACTGTCCACATGGCCAACCCCACAGTGGGCTTCTATGAAATGGGGTGAATGCCTACCAAGGTTTCCCCAAAGCAATGCGTCCCATTTTCTGTGCCCTATTCTATCCTGACGTCTTAGCCAAGGGAGGGACTCACATTGTCGTGACTTGGGCTGAGTGCATTCTACAGCCAGGGCCCCTCCAGGAGTGGATGAAACAGGGAGGAGCTGAGCTAATTGTCGCCCCCAAAAGCCCCCTCCTTCGGATGTTGTCCTCGGTGGCCTAGATGGTGTCACTTGGTTAATTCCCTAGTTGGGTGCTGGTCGGAACTTGGAGTGAGTGGAAATGGGCAGGAACAGGGCTGGGTGGTGGGATGGGGGGTGCTGCAGGCAGAGTGGAGCCGGAGCACAGACTACCATCCCCAGCACTGTGGGCCACCTGCTGTGTTGCTTTTCCCGAGAAAACCGAACTGTCTCTAGGTTGATTCAGTAGTGTTTATGATCTAAGCTCCCTCTAATGACAGGTCCGGCCTGGAATCCTTCCCTGTGGGGAGTCTGTAAGGAAGAAAACCAGAAGAGCCTGTAATGACATAGAATCATGAAGCCTTCCAGCAACCCTTCACATCTCTTGTCCCAGCCCCTCTCGTGAAGCTGAGTGCCATTTATTGCACCACACTTCAGACCATGAGATTGGAAAAAGCTCAAATGGACCGGGATGGGAGAACTCCAAGAATCAGATCTAAGTTTAAATTCCCTTTCTAGTACTTCCGGATTGAGGACTAGAGCATAACCATCCTGACATGTTTCTAGGTGGCAATTTCCACATCTGTAAGGTGGATACCACAGATACTTGCATCTTCGGGTTATATAAATAGTAAGTGAGGTTTTTTTGGTGCCATGCTATTTAAAAATGATCTTGGTGAGAGTTTTGGTACGTGTGTAAATCGATCTTTGTCTCATATCTATCTGATCTATCTATCTCATCTATTATCTATCTACCTAAACTATCTTAGTCTGTTTGAACTGTTGTAATAAAATACCATAAACTGGGTAGGTTATAAACAACAGAAATTTATTACTCATAATTCTAGAAGCTGGGAAGTCCAAGATCAAGGTGCCTGTGGATTGTGCAGCTGGTGAGGGTCTCCTGCCCACAGAGTCATGTCACTGAATCCTCAAGTGGTGGAAGAGGGGAAGAGTCTCTCCAGCCTCTTTGATGAGGGCACTAATCCCACTTGCGAGGGCTCCATCCTCATGACCTAATTACCTCCTAAAGGCCCCACCTCGCAATACCATTACCTTGAAGGTTAGGATTTTGATACAGTAGAGTCTCCATGGTCAATCACCTCCCTACACTGACCACCTTCTTAAGTTAACTTAATTTTCATAGACTGGACATTCTTCCCATGTACTCAATGGAAATACCTTATGTTGACCACCTCTATATGTTGACCATTTCGTTGCTATTCCTTGGATGGTTGGCTTACAGAGGTTCTACTGTATTTGAATTTTGGGACGATAACAAACATTTAGACCATTGCTCACTTACTCTGTCTATCTATCAATCAATCGACCAGTCAATCATGACCTAGGATAGGTAGAATCTATAGCCAGGTGCCTTTTAGAAGCTTATGAAACAATCATTTATCTATCAATCAATGTATTAAGTCTATTATCTATCTAATCTATTGATCTATCAATTGTCCCTTTAGCTCTTGTATACTAAGGATACAGTTGCAGGTGGTCTGATTCCCAATGGACTATCTTACCTCACTGCTACTTGATGGGATTAGGAAGAGGGTTCAAGGCTTGTTTCACCTTCAAGACCATCTATAGGACTTTGAGTTTTGAATACAGCAGGAAAAAACTTCTATGTAAGAAGCCCTCTAATAGGACTATCAAGGGCTTAAACAAAAACTCCATAATTTTCTCTTTTCACTTTCCCCTCCCCCAAATAATCTCTTCGAAATTTAGGGTCTAAATTTTCCTGATGATACATCAGGCCCTGCAGATAGGTGTATTATAAAGCGATGTCACCAGAAAACAACTCGTCTAATCAATAACTTGTTAGATTTGACATTTCAGCCATTCTTGGAAATAAATGAGGCCAACTTTATAATTGCTCCTTGCTGTGCTGTGGACTGCCAGAGCCCCTCTGTTGTGGGTGGATTCCTGCATTGTCTGCAAGGGGGTTTGCATCCCTCACTGAACCAGCACCTCCATCCTCTCCTTACTACCCTGCAGCTCTCAAAGCATCCCGTGCATGGCCTCTGGGTTGTCCCTCTGGCACCATTGGTGACAAATTCTTTTCCAGTGGATGTTAGGGCAAGGAAGCATTTAGTCATGCAGGAAAGCCACGCATGCACGGAAGTGTGGCTTGGGCAAGGCCTGGCAGGGTGCAGAGCTGTCTCCTCTCTGGACGGGTGCGGCCAGCAGTTCTTTCCTCTTCTGTGGCATCAAACCAAGAGGACGGCATGGACCCCGTAGAGGGGCAAGTGCAGGGCTGACCTGTTACAGGCCAGTTCTGGCAGATGTGAACAGCTCCCTCTGTGTGGCCGGATGCATCTCATGCTTCTTTGTTTTAGCTGAAGTCTTAATGGTTATTATTTATTTATTTTTCGTCTTACCTCATTAGCTACACAGATCATAGAGGATAGAAAAGCAGGCAGAGCAGATCTATCCTTAAAATAAGTTGGGAGGTTAGTTAGGAAACTGTGTCTCTGAGGACATTTCAGAACCACTCTGAGGCCAGCGAAGGGGGACTTAATATTTTGGAAGAAATTTAAGTTTTGCTTCAGTGTTTTCACAGTTGGATGGGGCTTCTGCCTTGTCGGATGAGTATTTATGTTATCCAGAGGGATCCACTTATATGTCCTGCTAATAATGTTTCCTAGATGACTGTAAACCACACGCATCACTCTCCCTCCAAAGGATTCGTGTTGAATCCTCTGGTCTTCTGATGAACTTTGAAGGGGGATGACCTAGTACTTGCTCTCCAGACCCCTCCACAAACCTGCCGGGAGTTGACTGCAGGAGCTGTGTTATTTTATCCCTTTTACTAGAAATAGTTAGAGGAAAGTGAGGTGATTCGGAGGGCGCAGATAATGGATACCTTTTACTCACAATCTGGGCCAGGCCAGCCCTGGAAACACCCTGTGTACACTTGTCCTTCGTGCTACAAAAGAAATGGGAAGCCCAGAGAAGGCAAGTGACTTACTAATGCCACAGAGTAGGTCGGTGTTAGGGCCAGAGCACTGATCCAAGCTGGGGGCCAGTAGCACTCGTAGATCACAGAATAGAGCTATGTTTGCTTTTTAGCTATTAAAAAGCGTGCTCACGAGGCTGCCCTGGGCCTAGCCCTGTGCTTTACAAAAATCCCAGGCACAGCTCCTCCCTTGAGCTGGCGTCAGGCGTCCGGCTGCAGGCCAGTTCTCAGGAACAGGAAGATTTTGGTGTTCGAGCTGTCCCCTGCTTTTTGTTCCAACCATTATTTAAAACCCCCTTTCCTGTACTATCAAGGGAGAAAATGACCAGACAGCATTCATCTCCCATTAAGTGGGAGGCTGCACCTGGGGGTGGGGGGAGCTGCTCACCAGAACTCTGGCACGCTGTGTGTGCTGCCTGGTGTCCTCGCAGAGGCCCTGGGTGCTGCCCCATGTTTGCCCCGCGTCCCGGAGGGGATTTGGAGTGCCATCCAGAGGGACAGCTAACAGCTAACGCCGCACATTCATCAGCAGGCTTAATCCCTCCTCGGGAGGTCCTAGAGCCCTACCCGTGCAGGGCCAGATTGAGCTGATTCCTGTCACGTAGGCTGCCCAGAGGTCGCCTTGCCCTTGCCTGGCTCGGGTCTCTCCGGAGTGCTGCAGCCTGGCCCCCTTGAGCTTCCTCAGGCTCAGTGCTTCCCAGGCCTGCTTGGGAAGCACCTCGGGCATCTGGCATGGTTTGAGGACGGGCAGGGACAGGGGGAAAACCAAACAGTTTCTCAGAGTTGGAACTGCTGTTCTGGACGTCGGGTTTTTTTTTCCTGGATGGAGGTAATCCAAGGAGAAACATGAGGTGTAATGGAAAGAATTTGAGGCCTATCCTTCTCCACGACAGATCCTCACAGAGCTGGGGATCGGGAGACCTTAATTCGGGTCTGGAGCCTGCTGCTCTGAGCTCTGTCAGAAGCGCCTGGCTGTGTTTGTCTTGCCTCCTCGGGTTGCCGTGGGGACTCAGGCAGATCGTGGGTGTGGCAGGACCTCGCCCTTCAGCCCAGTTCTGCTTTCTGTGGTAATGAGTGGCTTCGGGGCTGCTGGAAGGGGCAAATTTGTTTCTCATTGTCCCCTTCTCATGTTCTCCTGTCATTGAGGATAAGTCAATGGTCAGCATCTCTCCGAAATGGTTTATTTCTTGTTATTGATGTCACAGAGACATCTCTTTACTGTCACCTGGATTTCTTGTCTTGCCAAAAGCATTCAGCTTTGTTCCTCCCTTATGGAAACTTCTTTCCCATCTTACTTTGGAAAAGGAGGATTCGTGTTGCTGAACTTAATACCTTAAACTGTAGAAGGTCAGAGCTGGCAGGAAGCACAGGACACCGGTGTGCCCCCACCTTCCTGAGCATCGTCCTGGGACATGGCCCCCTGCTTGGGGAGATTCAGTGTATCTGATCATTTTCTCTCTTTGGGTTTAGAACAAAGTACTTCTAAATAATGATTGGCTCGCAGGGTAGGTTAAAGCTTCAGTATGCAAATCTTCCTGTTCCTTGGGGATGCATGGGGCCTGACACCTGCTCGCAAGCTCTAGGTAAGGATGGCTCTGGGACTTGGAGGGTGTTCATCACAATTCCCTGACCTTGCAGGGGGCACACTAACAGAAGTGGGGGTGGCATTCGGGCAGGATGGAGGCCGTTTTCTGTGCTTTTTCTCAGTGGTGCTCACTTTTAATCATGTAGATGTTTCCCCTGTGCATTTAGCTCACACACCCAGTGGGAGCTGTCGATGAGAAAAGGGCTCTTGGGCTTGGCTCCTGTGGCTCACGCGGCTAAGGCACCAGCCACGTACACCTGAGTTGGCAGGTTCGAATCCAGCGTGGGCCCACCAAACAACAATAACAGCTGCAACCGAAAAATAGCTGGGCATTGTGGCGGGTGACTGTAGTCCCAGCTACTTGGGAGGTGGAGGCAGGAGAATCATTTGAGCCCAGGAGTTGGAGGTTGCTGTGAGCTCACAGCACTCTACCCAGGGTGACAGCTTGAGGCTCTGTCTCAAAAAAAAAAAAAAAAAGAGAGAGAAAGAAAAGGGCTCTTCTGCTATGCAAAGTCTCGGCCCTAAGCCAGAGCTCACTGAAATGTGAGTTTCCACTCAGTGGGGCCTTTTAATGAGAGATGGACTGGAGAAGCAGACACACAGAGAGCAGTTGGTCCTATCACATAGGAGTATCGAAAGTTCCCACTTAGCTGTATGTCTTGGGTCCTTCAGCTTGTGGGAGGGGGCAGGTGAACTCTTTTTCTGTCTTGGTTCTGGGGCAGTCAGGTGGTCCAGAAGCCACATTCTGCTTAACATTCCTGCTTCCCTGACATAACCCCCCCGTTGCCATGGTCACTGTGCCAGGTAAAAGTGGCCTCTGGTGATGGAAAGAGGATTTTGGTCTGTGATTGTATCTGAAAATGCCATTTTTCTTGGTTGTGTCCCCTCCTCATGTATTAGCTTGGCTCTTTCTTCTCTTCATTTTCTTTGAGTTCAAGGCAGTTCGCAAGAGGTGAACTGTTCTTGCTTCTCCTTAGAAATTTCATGAAGGGGTTTCAAAGACAAAAAAATACACCCAGGAACAAGAGTCTTGTCAGTTTAGTTAGGCTCCCTCTCCCCTTCCCCTCCCTCCCCCCTCACTCCCTTCCTCTTACCTGTGTTCACTTACACAAAGTATATTGACTTATAAAAAATTTTAAGAAATACAATTTGTATACCATAAGATCCACTTATTTAAAGTATAAAATTCAATGGCTTTTAGCATAGGCACAGAATTTTGCAGCCATTACAATTGCCTAATTCCCTAACATTCTCAATCCCGCTACAAAGAACCCCCCACACCATTCAGCAGCTACCTACTCCTTGTTCCTGCCTCTTCCCACCCCCACCCCAGCCCCTGGCGACCACTAATCTACGACTCTCCATCTGTGAATTTGTCTGTTCTGTACATTTCACATAAATGGAGTCATACAACACGTGAGGCCTTTCGTATCTGGCTTCTTTTCCCGAGTGTCGTGTTTCCAAGGTTTCCGCTTGTCGTCAGACGCATCAGTTGCTTCATTTCTTTTTATGGCTGAATAATATTACGTTGTATGGATATACCGCACTCTGTTCATCCATTCATGGACTGATGGCCTTTGGCTTGTTGTCACTTTTTGGGGTTTTGAGAATGAGTAATGTGTATTTGTGGCCAAGTTTCTGCATGGATATATGTTTTCTGTTCTCTCGGGTGTATACCCAGAAGGCGGTGGAATTGCTGGGGCATATGGCAGTTAAACTCTATGTTTAACTGTTTGAGGAGCAGGCAGACGGTTTCCCAAAGGGGTTGGGCCATTTCACATCCCCACCAGCAGTGTGTGTGGGTTCCAGTTTCCCCACATCCTCACCATCACTTACTGTTGGCCGTTGCTTTGATTATAGCCATTCTTGTGAGCGTGAGGTGGTGTCTCATTGTGGTTTTGATTTCAGGCTTTAAGGCCACCCCACTCATTCACTGACAGTTCTGTTTGTCTTGATCTTTGATGTCAGAACTTGGTTTTGCGTACGTGTCCCCGACCCTGCGTTGGCACATCTGATGTGACAGGTACAAGGATGTTCGTAGAGATGAGGAAGAGAACTTGAAACCAGGGATGTCGCAGAAGAGCAGGCCTCCCAACCCCTGCCCCAAAGAGCCCTTGAGGCCCTCACCCTACTGGAGGTTGACTGCCTGCGGCTGTCTAGAATGGCCATCAGCCCTCCAGACTTGGTGTGACCATGCTGTACAGCACAGAATGAGTCCTCTTTTGCTTATTTGGAAGGTGTGACCACCTTCCTTCTGCGTTGCAGTGGGCAGATGGGGTGTCTTCCTCCAGAGTCGCCCTTCAGACATTGCACGGTGCATCCTGGCTGCAGCTGCCTGACCCAGGCCCTCTCGGCCACAACCAGGCATCTCCTGGGTCAGCTGTTTCTCCTCTGATGGAGATCCCTCCTCCAGAGGCCAGAGGAATAAGAATAATTTCTTCCCACATTTGTAGTTTCAGTGCCCTTGGTTCTGGCTACCCTCCCTCTGTAAGGCAGGGGGGTGAGTAATGACCCCCCCCCCCACTTTATCCTTGGGAGAACTACAGAACACAGAGACTTACCAAGGCCACCCTGCCAACACAAGGAAGAACGAGGACTCGGACCCTGGTCATCTGGCTCTGTGGACAGAACATTTCCTGCTTGGCATGTTACTGAACCTCTGTCTTTAGGGGACATCAGGCATGAAGCACGATCCCAGTACATGTGCTGGACTCAAAGTGACGCCCTCCTTGCTTTCCGGATGTTTCTGATGTAACAGCAGTGAGCACCCCCACCCCCCAAACCGAGAGCTGAGAGTGTTGTGCTAGACGGTCTGAGGCTGCACTGATGTAGCTGGTTGGTGGAGGGGTAACGAGAAGGAAGGATGTGGTCACCTTCGCATGGTTCCACGTTCCATGGTTACAGCCATTGCTTTGTTTAAACAGAGTGGGTTAGTGCTGTGGTTTCATTCATTCATCCATTCAGGTGACATTTGTTGGCCGTCTGGCAGGTCCTGGTCTGGGCATTTGAGGTATAGATGAGGTCCCTGTTGGCAAAGAATGTGCCATCTACTGGGGATACCTACAGAGAAGAGACTCAAAGGAAATGTGATCTTTGCTCTAGTAAGGTTCAGGAGGAACAGAGAAGAGAAATCTTTAAAATCTGCCTGAGAGCGCAGTACCTAGGGCTTAGTGGGGTAGGGCGCCAGCCCTGTATACTGAAGGTGGTAGGTTCAAACCCGGTCCCAGCCAAACTACAACATAAAAATAGCTGGGTGTTATGGCGGGCACCTGTAGTCCCAGCTAGTCGGGAGGCTGAGGGAAGAGAATCGCCTAAGCCTGGGAGTTGGAGGTTGCTGTGAGCTGTGATGCTACAGCACTCTAGTGAGGGCGATAAAGTGAGACTCTGTCTCTAAAAAAAAAAAAAAAAAAAAAATAAATAAATAAATAAAATCTGCCTGAGAGAGTCAGAGGAGCTTCACCTAACAAGTTCTAGGGTGTGGTGAAAAGGACACTCATAAACGGCTGACAGGTGTTTGCAGGGCTGTGACCTTCCCGGAGGGTAGTAAGTTAGCTAACAAGAGCATTAAAAATGTAGGAATAAAATAATACATACACCTTGACCCAGAATAACCTATTTGTAAACTTTTACTCTGTGGATGTTCATTGTGGCTTTCTTAATAATGAGGGAAAAGGAAAAACAACCTAGATGACCCTAGGAGGTGATTAGTTAAGTAAATTATGGCCATTTTAAGGAAAAAGTGGTATGTAGTCATTAAAAACAGTTGTAAACCATTGTAGGAGGGACCTTATCTAACAAAGGCAATCAGTGTCACCGAATTCTTTGTACCCTCAATGAATCCTGAACCGATTAAAAAAATTGTCAAAATATTTATTAATATGAACCTGTTTACAGCGTGTTGGCAGAAAAAAGCTGACTCTGGTCACTACTTGTTTTTATTTATAAAGAATTTATTTTTGTAAAAAATCTGTATGTGTATGTAGAAGTGGATAGCAAAAAGGTTGAATAGACATACATCAGCATATTAATTGTGATTTTCTTTGCATGGCTGAATGAATAGTAGAAAATTTTGGTTTTTGTCTCAGTTCTTGCCAGTGTTTCAAGTTTTTTTGTTTTTTGCAGTTTTTGGCTGGGGCCGGGTTTGAACCCTCCACCTCCGGTATATACGGCCGGCGCCCTACTCTTTTGAGCCACAGGCGCTGCCCCAGTGTTTCAAGTTTTTGGCATTGAAGTACTGTTGCGTTTTATAAAAAAGAAAAGTTCCCCTTTGAGCCGGACTTTGCATCTCTCACTCTGTCCTTCCTGAGAGGGAAGAGCTCCCAGGGAGGCAGTGAATGTGCAGAGGAGCCGGGCTGGCGCTCGTGTGGGACCTGGGCTCTTCCCTGTCCCCACAGTCAGAAAGAGTAATTAAAGGCTCCCTGAACAACAGGTCCCTTATCAGCCTTAAACCTTATTGTCCAGACATATTGGCTTTTATTCAGAGTCTTACTAATCAACTAGGGATGAAAAAGAGCCATTGAACTGTCAGCCCCCCAGCCCGAGATGGAATCGCACGGTGGTACAATGGCCGCGGTTCAGCCTGGGGAGATGTTATGCTGCGCTTTTGAACTGCGTCCAGGTTCCTAGGAGGAAAACACCCATCAGATTGTGTTGGCTGTAGATTGCTCCCAGTCAACAGATGACATCACTGACTCTTCCTTCCCTGCTGGACTCTATTTGGAGGGGATGCAGGAATTGTGCAATGTTGGAATAAACAGAACAGAGCCCCAGCTCCTCGCGCTTTGTGTGTCTGGGTTTAGTTCCAATCGAGAGCAGGGCTGTTCTTTATCACACACGGTGAGGCCATGTCACAGCCGCTTAGGTACAGGCGGGAGTGGTTATTCATTCGAGGATGAGAGTCCTCTGTATGGGTTGTATTTGAATTTGGTGCTCTTATGTCTGCCTGTCAATGACGTCCTGAGATACAGGTGTGAGAATCACATCATTTATTTCGATCTGTATTTTCCTGGGAGCACTGTAACCAGATCATAGGGTTTGTCTGTATGTAGACGTCCATAAAAATATAAACATGACCCTTTTCATTAATTTGCGAATTGTTCTTTCTCATGATTGATGATGGGCTTTGGGCTTTGGGGAACATTTGAATATAGTTCTGCACGTTATATATACACAGGGTGTCCATAAAGTTTGTGTGCAATTTAAAATTGCACCTTATTTTATATTGCACATGAACTTTGTGGATACTCTGTGTATAAGAACATGTATGTCTGTGGGAAACTGTGAGTCCTCAAGTTTATGCTCGGATTGCCTTCCCAACAAGGAACCTATAGGAAGGAGAACTGAGTCAAACCCAGTTTTTGCACAGGGAAGCTTGTGGTGTGACTTATTTTTTTATGATGTTCGACACAGCCCTGTAATCTCTTATTTTTGGCAAGCTGGCTCAGAATCTGTGGTCTGGTAGCCCTGGGCAACCCAAAGCTGAGACAAACAGAGGAAGTGTCATTACTCACATGTTTCTCTGGCCACCTCATCTGGCTGGACACGGCCAGCTGCCAGCCCTGGACGAGGTGGGGCTCCTCAGAGCTCAGTCTGGCCGGGCAGGGGTTGACCTGGCCTCCACATGAAGCACCTTCCGGCTGTCCCTCAGCCCTCAGTGTCTTTCTTGATCATTACTGCTCTGAACTCTTCCTGTAATTTGTTCATGGTCTGGAATTTATTTCTGGCAGACTTTGTGGTGAAAACTGGGAAGTCTCTATTTCCTTAAAGCAGCCTGAAGGCCCCAGGAAGTTGAGTAGGGGGAGCGGCCTCCCCCTCCCTCCTCCTCATCTCAACCCCCCCCCCCCACATACCCGTGTGCACACGTATGCCTGTGCACATGGGAAGGGCATGGGGAGCCAGGGTGTCCAAGGCAGCCAGCGCTCTCCCTGTGTCCCTGCAGGATTTCGAGAGCATAAATAGTGTCAGTCTGTCCAAAGCCTGCTGGTTTTTTTTTTTTGTTTGTTTGTTTTTTAGACAGAGTCTCACTATGTCACCCTCAGTAGAGTGCCATGGCATCACAACTCACAGCAACCTCCAACTCTTGGGCTTAAGTGATTCTCTTGCCTCAGCCCCCAGGTAGCTGGGACTACAGGTGCCCGCCACAATGCCTGGTTGTTTTTTTTTGTTGCAGTTGTCATTGTTGTTTAGCAGGCCCCAGCTGGGTTTGAACCAGTCTCGGTGCATGTGGCCGGTGCCGTAACCACTGTACTCCAGGAGCCGAGCCCCTGCTGGAGGTTTAACTGAAGTGATGCTTCATAGGATCTGTAGGCACCTGCAGGATCAGTGTTCTTTGCTTTTGATCAGGATGATCAGGACTCTAATTATGGAGCAATAATTTGTCTTATCTGCTATGATGGACAGTTTTACTTGTATTTGATTCCTCATAAAATGGGAAATGAATTTATTGTTCCTAATGCATTCCATTTGGGAGGAGGATTAGTTACATTGGGGTGTCCTGGCTGGGTTTCGGGGGTGCCCAGGGAAGTGCACAGTCTGTGTTTGTGTCTGTGGACACAGGATCCCCATGACTGTCCCTGCTTCAGCTTCTACTGTCATTGATGATTAGCGCCCACTTGCCGTGTGAACAGGACGGGTTTGTCTTTTCTGTTTGGGTTGTATTCAGTTTTATGCAGAGAGTGTTTTGTGAGACCGGTGACTCAACTTTCCTTGCCTTTCCCGGGGCCCCGGGCTCTCCGCCCTCCTGCTCTCAATACCATCTTTATCCTATCCTTTCCCATACTTCATTACTCCTCACTGGAGTCCTCTAAGTCTGCCCCACCTCCTCCCAGCCCCACTCCCCCCCCCACCAAGGGGTGCTCCACATCTCCCCACAAGCCCTGGAATGTGCTGGAACATTTGCAGAACATTAACCCCTCCCCTGGAATGGTGTCAAGAAGTTTTATATCCTCAAGGCATTCTTAAATTACTTTTTACTTAACACTTGGCTTTTACCCTTGTATTGTTTCAGAACAACCCCATATGTCCATTTCACAGATGAGCAAACCAAGGCCCAGAGTAAGAATCCTCAGGTTACACAGCTAGTGGGTGTCAGAGCTGGGATTGCAAACTCAGGCTGTTTGACTTCAGAGTTCATGCTTTTAACCCCTATCTTATGAAGTAGGCACCGTTGCTATTTTGCCGATGGAGAAACTGAGGCACCAAGGAGTTAGATAACTTTCCCAGGGGCCTAGCATTAGTTGGTGGCAGAGGTAGGGCTCACACCCAGACACATGAGCCCAGACCTAACCCCCTGAGCCTCTGCAGCCCCTGTTCACAGCGAGTTCAGGGTGGATAGCCCTGGCACTGGTCACTATTCCCACGCACACCGTTTGTTACTAATTCTCTAACATTTCATGAATGAGAGAATGTTTCAGCCCGGATTTTCAGGTGTTGGAGCTGAAGCTCCTTTGTTGTTATCTGAGCTGGGTGTCGGAGAGCAGCTGGCTTGAGGGCCTGCGAGGTCTCCCGGGAGCAGGTTGGTGGTGGGGCCCAGAGCAGTCCCTTCTCAGGATATTGGAATGCTCAGAGGAATTCCAGGATCAGTACGCTGACCGGAAAACAAGTTTGTGTTTCTCCCGCTTAGGTTTGTGTGAGATGCCCGTAAACGGTACTTTTTTTTCAGACTCAGATTTAGAATTCCTGTCTAATTACAGGAACAGAAACATGCCCCGCACTTAGCCAGAGATTTCAACATCCCTCGGAGAAATTCTACATGGACCGGAGGTTGGAAGCCCTGCATTGTCCCAAGTTTGGCTGGGATTTTCACCTTTGGCTCTCCTTGCCTTCTCCCTGGGCCACAATTTCGTCATCCTGCTTTGGGGATGGCATTTCCTATTAAGTGTCTGTCTGCAAACATAAACACAGGAGCTGAGACAGAGCCCAGCTCTCCTTGTACCAGGGCTGGGGCACTCAGGCACCTTGGCCCAGTCTGGATCTGTGCTGCCTTCCCTGGTTCATGTGCCTAACACGGTGGCCCGAGTTGATAATGGTCTCACGGCCCAGGGTGACAAAGCTGGAGAAGGGTTGAGAGGGCACTAGACCTGGGATGGTGGACGGAGCCTTTAATCATGTTTTTGTGAAATTGTCAGCCACTTCTCTACAGCTGGTTGATCCATCCTCTCTCATGTTCGTTTCCTACTGGGGTCTTGGAAGGTGGCCATTTGTCTGGAACAGAGACAGCTTGGTATACTGAGAAGAACTTTGTATTTTATACTCTTACATAGTAAGCAAAGAAAATGCAAATACCAGGGCTGTCTGGAGTGATATCCTGGTGGATTTCTGGTGGAGGAGTAAAGTAGTAATGCTGTTAGAACATCCAGTAATCCCAGCTCTCGGGTTCTCTCCAGAGAAAAGTATTTAAAATATAGGAAAAGGTGTTTGCATGGATATATTCTTTTTTTTTTTAATGCATAGAAAGCCATAAATTTATTAAAGTACAGAATAAATTTGGGTGAATGAACAAAGAGAAAAATGATATTTTTAAAAAAAATTAATTAATTTTTTAAAATTAAATCTTAGCTGTGTACATTAATGCAATCATGGGGTACAATGTGCTGGTTTTATATACAATTTGAAATATTTTCATCAAACTGGTTAACATAGCCTTCACGTCATTTGCTTAGTTATTATGTTAAGTCAGTTATATTCTACATTTAGTAAGTTTCACATGTACCCTTGTAAGATGCAGCGTAGGTGTGGTCCCACCAATAACCCTCCCTCCACCCATCCTCCTCTGTCCCCTCCCCTGCCTCTCCCCTTTCTCCACATTCTTGGACTATAATTGGGTTATAGCTTTCATATGAAAGCCATAAATTGGTTTCATAGTAGGGCTGAGTACACTGGATACTTTTTCTTCCATTCTTGAGATACTTTGCTAAGAAGAATATGTTCCAGCTCCATCCATGTAAACATGTAAGAGGTAAAGTCTCCATCTTTCTTTAAGGCTGCATAATATTCCATGGTGTACATATACCCCAATTTATTAATCCATTCATGGGTCACTGGGCATTTGGGCTTCTTCCATGACTTAGCAATTATGAATTGGGCTGCAGTAAACATTCTGGTACAAATATATTTGTTATAATGTAATTTTTGGTCTTCTGGATATATACCTAGTAGAGTCGTAGGATCAAATAGCAGGTCTATTTTTAGATCCCTAAGTGTTCTCCAAACATCTTTCCAAAAGGAACGTAGTAGTTTGCATTCCCACCAGCAGTGTAGAAGTGTTTCCTTTTCTCCACATCCACACCAACATCTGTATGGATATGTTCTTAAGAATGCCATGTAAAATAGAGGAGGATTGGAAGAAACCTACAGGTTCTTCCATAGGGCAATGGTTGAGAAAATGATAGATTTCCCCCAAGAATAGCGCTCATTAAAAATTGAATTGTGGAGACTCTAAGACAAGATGGTATTAAGAAAAAACCCTCAATGATTAGCAGTGAGTTTGCCCTGTGATTATACCCACATAAAATATATGGCATGTGGTGGGCGGATCTAGAAAATAATATACAAAAAGATTAGTGGGTATTATTTGGAAGGTGGGATTATAAGTAATATATTTGTCTATTATTAAAAAAAGGAAAGGAAACAGTACTGATTTAGGATTCGTGCTGGTGTTGCTATATCTGATTATGTATCTTTTATGAGATTTTCCTAAGACTTAGATACTTCATCAGTGAAATGATAGAATAATTTCTAAGCGTCTCTGAATGAACCTGGTGCTGGTGACACTGTCTTCAAGTAGAATCTGCTTCGCTCGTGGATGGTAGTAAGTTAGACTCCTGCATCATTCTACAATTAAAGCCCTTGAAATACTTCTGTTACTTAGATTCATTCTCATGACCCACAGTTGGATAGCACAGACCTCGCACAACCATTCTGTTTGAGTAAAGAGCAAACTGCCATGTTCTAGTTTTCAAGTAAAGCCGTTCTTGGCAAAGGGGTCCTTGTGCCCCATGGTTAACTCTGATGGGCCCCTTCTTTGAACGTTGGCTCCGGGCTGCCTGCACGTGGGCTTCAGGGTTCCCTCACCCCCTCTGTGTCTGTTTTCTGTGAGTTAGGGAGAGAATTTCTGCTGTCACTCTTAAAGGATTTGCACGTTATAAATGACCCTTCATCACCACACACAGATTTAATTAGCCTGGCCTTTGATCTTGGATGCGTGGAGCCCATGTGCCAGCTCCACCAGGCCTCAAAGAAAAGGGTTTTATGAGGTGCTGAAACATTGACAAGCTTTTTACCTGATGCCCTAAATTGGCTTTGGTTAACACACAGTGGACAGTCCCCCTCTGCCCACTGGGGATGGCCATTTAAGCTGCCCATCTATGTGAATTTGCCTGTGTTTTCAGTGACAGAGAAAGGGTTGCGAATGGACAGTTGAGGTGCTTCTGTTCATAGAAATGCCAAGAAGGGGGTCGTTAGCAAAGACTGTAGAACGAGGTAGGCTGCCACGTGCGTCCTCTTCGGTTTGAGCTCCGGAGTTACTGTCTGCACAGCGGCAGGCAAATCATGTGGCCTCCCTTCTCCACATCTGTGATGGGGGATCGTGAGCCTGTCCTGCCTACCTGGTTTGAGCATCCAATGGGATAAGGGTCGTGATAGACTTTGTGCACCTCTAAAACACTATACCCAAGTGAGCTTGATATTACTGCCATCGAATCAATGCAGACAGTGGTGGTATGAAATCAGAAAATGGTGCAGTGGCCCCATTGCCATTTTTGAAGAGGCAGGTGCATTTCCGTGAGTGGGGAGCTATGATGGTGCCTGTGTTCATCAGTGGAACTGGGATTAAATGCCAAAGATGGCTTTCCAGGATCGTCTTTAGGGTCTAAAATCCCAGCAGGTTTGGAATCTGGGCCTTCTCTCTGCTCCCCAGCTCTCCTTCCCCATCCTCAGTCTCCAGCCCTGTCTTGGGCCTCCCAGAGTCGTCATCTTCCAGTCTGAAAGGAAAGGGGGTCCTTATTCCTGTGGACCCAGGTCATGGGGAAGGAAATCTGGTGGACAGGCTGTGGGCTGCAGGTGCCCACTCGAAGCTTCAGGACAAGCAGCTCCTTCCTGCAGCAGGAGCCTGTCCTGACAAGTGCTGTCCATGAGGCCCACCTGCCTCAGCTGCTCACCACGGGGCCATGCTGGAGATACTGAGGAGCCCTGTCCCTTAGTCCCACAGGCTGGTGAGAGCTGAGGCCAGGACTGCCAACAGGCAAGACTGAATTCTACAGCTGAGGAAGCAGATCAGGAGAGAGGGAGGAGGTGTTTCTGGGAGGAAGGAGAGAGGAAAAGACAGATAGGAGCAAGAGATAAGGAGCCCTTTGCAGGCCTGCTGTTCTGAACCCAGCTCAGGACCTTCTGAGTAAATACTGGAGGTGTGAGTAGCATCTAATGAGGTGGGACAGAGTTCCCAGTGATCCAGCTTTGAAAATGTGTCAGGAGGAAGAGGAGCTGGGGAAGTATTCTTACGATATACAGGAGGCAAACTCTTGGAGAGCGATGTCTGGAAGCTGAGTGGACATGGAGGGGACGGGGCTGGGATGCAATAGGGGTGGGTCTGAGGGCTCCAGTGTGCAGAGGGCCGGCCGAGGGGAATGGAAGGTTAAAAAGTGGGATGTCAGCCACGTTCACCTCTCTCCAGAGTGCTGCAAGAAGAGCGGGCAGGGTCGGGGCAGCTGCCCTAGGATCAATTTCATATGTGCACCTGTTAGTGTGACTTTGTTTCCCCAACTGCATGTCAGCATTTGAGGGCAGGGTTTACACCTCCTGCTCTTTGTTTCCTCTGGAACTGGGGGATCACTTAAGGAGGTGACTTGTTTTATAAAGGCATCGTCCTGGATTTGGCCTCCACCCTTATTCCCACCCGATTCTGGCTTCATCTTTCTAGCCGGGCTTGCTGGATACCGAACAATTCCGGGTGGCTCAACTTGGTTTATACGAAGATACTCGTTTAATTTTCAAAGCAAAAGTACAGTGAAGAAAGTTTGGAAAGAGAAGGAAGAGGATGGATGACCCAAGAGAACGGCCTCACTGTTGAAGCGGCTGAGAGTGTGTATTCTCATTCTGCAGCCCTTTGACTGAGGACGCAACTTTCCTATCTGATTGTTTGAATGGGTCGCTTACTTCTCAGTGAGCCGCCCCTCCTGCTCTCTTCTGAGCAGGGGTGGTTTGGAGCAGGGGGCTCGAGCCCCACCCCGGGTCAGATTCCCCCTCTGCCTGTCCATAGCAACACTGGCCAAGGCCACATCAGTGACCACCTTCCAGGGCTTTGCCAAGGGCCTTTCCTGGTGGAGGCCCAAGAGGGCGGACGTAGCAGAGCTCCTGAAGGCAAGGCTCTCTGCATTTAAAGTAATGTGAGCAAGTTATTTGATCGCACTGTTTCTCAGCATCTTCGGCTGAAAGGTGGAACCAACCTGGGCTGGAGCTGTTGCGAGGATTCAGTGAGATAATCCTTGGAAAGCAGGCAGAGTAGCACCACACACAGGGCAAGTGCCGAATAAATCTGAATCGTTTTGCTGTGATATCCACCTGCTGCCGTGTGTGACTTAAGCTTATGTTAAAGTTAGTCACTGTTTCACAGGTCTTTGCTAACCGTGTGGCCCTTGACCAATACTTGGGACAGCTGGGCTTCACAACCAGCCACGGTGAGTCTGTGCGGTGAACGATGGGACAGTCAGTACTCCCAGGACTTTGGAAGACAACCGAGCGGAAAATGTTCTCCAATACTCTGGTGCTGGAGTTGGCTACAGCCTTACTTGCTAGGGCAGGCATAGTGTTCGGTCTCTGTGATTATTAGACACTGTCTGTATGCCAGACTCCCCGCCCAGTGCCTTGGGCGGGGCAGGAGAGAATGTGGGTGGTGATTGGTTATATCTGAGCCACGCCTCTTACAGTCGTTGAACACCACCCATCTTATTGGACAGTCACGAGCAGTGCTGTGAGGTTATGTTATTGTTGCTGGTTCATAGATGAGAAAACAGCACAGACGTTCTGGATAGTTCCATATCTCAGGAAAGTGCTTCTTTAGCATTGTGGGAGAAATGGTAGATTTGCATGAGGCAAGTACTTCATCCTGTAAGGCGGTGCGCGCTTCAGAGGCACCTAAGTATGACACTGGGGTGGACGCGGGGGAGTTTCTCTGACAAAGGAACCCGGCTCTGTGTTCTTGCTGGTGTAGAGGGAGCACGTCACTCATTTACTCCTCACTAGGACCCTGTGGGTTATATTAGTCCCATTTCACAGATGAGGAATCTGAAACTCAGAGTGTTTGAATGACTTGCCAAAGTCACTCTATGAATAAATGGCAGAATGTCCTGGAACCCCAGGCACCTGCCTCAGGTCTTACAAGTGCCCCTTAAATTCTGAGAGGCAGGTGCTCTTCTCTTTCCTTTCCGCCTTTTTTGGGGAACAAAACTGGTATCCTAACTGGCAGACTGAGCACACCGAAGACTCCTATCTCTCCGCCAACAAAAGCCATTCTCTGTCTGGTTGATGAGGTCACCAGCGTCTCGATGCCAGCTCGGGAAGGCCATGCAGATAAGCCAGGAGTGGTTCGAGCTGTCTTCTCCCTCGTGGTTTGCATTAATTTGAGTTGAACCATTTATCTGGGGTGAAGAAGGCAGAAGCTGATGCACACACAGTTAGAAGCAGGCGGCACTGAGGCTGGAGAATAAGGTTGGCACTGTTTGGTGTAAGACCTTGGAGATTGGCAGTTCTGAGAGTGTAAATATCCCGGGGAGCACAGGGAGGCATGTGGACGGACAGCAGAAATTTTAAGACCTGTTCCTGGGTGCCACCCTGTCTGAGGCTTTGGAGGGGTGGCAGGGAGCTCTCCGTCCTCCCTCCCTCTTCCTGCTCTACTCACGTCACCCCCAGCAGACTTAGTGAATGTGGTTTCCGCTCATTTGCCGCAATTCCAGAACAGGACCGCAGTGATGACTTTTCCTGAATCCTCAATCGGAAGAGACCCTTGAACTAATCAGAAACACTAATGTCCGGCCTTTCAAACACTTGGGGTCTTGGATTCTATCAGTGTTGCTCCCTGGTTGTCATGTTGTGCAAGAGGTTTCCACGGGGGGGGGGG
>NW_003852469.1:3649114-3651129 GCF_000181295.1 Otolemur garnettii | reverse complement strand
AAAAAAAAAAAAAAAACAACTTAGCGTCTTTAAAGTACTATAAACTCCAGAGGGGTCTTATGTTTGAATTTCCAAGGAACAGCTTATTTACTTTGTGTCTAACACTTCGCCAAGGTCCAATAAGCATAAAAATAGGGTACCCAAACCACTGGCGGAATGAAGGACTGATTCCTGCTGCAGTATGGATGAGCCTTGAAAACATTATGCTAAGTGAAAACAGCCAGACACAGACGACCACATAGATTCCATTGATATGAAACGTCCAGAATAAGCAAATCTATAGATTAGTGGCTGCCAGAGGCTGGGAGTAACAGGGCTGGAGAGAATGGGGAGTGATTGCTGGTGGGTCCCGGGTTTCCTTTTCAGGGGATGTTCTAAAATTAGATTGTGGTGATGGTTATACAGTTCAGTGGATATCCTGAAAACCATTGCATTGCACCCTTGGAATAGGTGAATTGCACAGTATGTGAATTATATCTCAATAAAACTTTTTAAAAAGTAGAGTCCTTTGACAGTTTTGGTTGGTTGGTTGTTTTGAGACAGAGTCTCATTATGTCGCCTTCGGTAGAGTGATGTGGTGTCACAGCTCACAGCCACCTCAAACTCTTGGGCTCAAGTGATTCTCTTGCTTCAGCCTTCCAAGTAGCTGGGACTACAGGCACCTGCCACAACACCTGGCTACCTTTGACCGTTTTAACGGAAGTAATAGAAAACAATTGTCCTTTGCTGGTATTGTCTAAATTAAAGCACTTTCAGAGATGGCTTGTAATTTGCAAATTCAGGCCACTGTCCTGTGGCATGTGCCTGGGTCCCTCATTAACCAGAGTCCCAGGCCTGCCACCCAGACCACAGTGGTATTTTCAGTGGATCATCCTGAGGGGATGAAACCCTGGTGGGTGCCAGGCATTTTTGCCAGGTGTGTTTACCTGCACTTCTTGTTCACCTCTTGTGGCCCTGCCTGGGAGGCAGTTTCATGCCTGTGTTTTGTGGATGAAGAAATGGAGGTGGCAGAGAATAACCACAGCAAGGGAGGACCACAGAAAGGCCCAGAATGTAAGAGTCTGGGCCATCTGAACCCCAAGCCCA
The DNA here is from genome assembly GCF_000181295.1 of Otolemur garnettii. Lineage (NCBI taxonomy): Eukaryota > Metazoa > Chordata > Mammalia > Primates > Galagidae > Otolemur > Otolemur garnettii. The sequence goes on along the minus strand of NW_003852469.1, from coordinate 3,650,043 downwards.
GCCTCTTTTCCGTGCGGGTGGATAGCGGGGTTGCCGAGCTGTTGCTCTGGCAGGGGCAGATAGGTCAGGAAGGTCACCAGAGAAAAGGCCTCTGCGTTCTTTGCAAGTTGTTTTCAGCCTTGTGTCCGTAGGGGGGACGCTATACTCCCTCCGGAAGTGACTATGACATTCTGCCCTGTTCCCTTGGAGCAGCTCTTCCCACGAGGGCTTGAGTGCAAGGAGAACAGTGGGAAAACATATGGCAGCTTTTCACGGACACGTTTCCGAGTGTCATTAGTTCTTGGAGGACACATTTCTCTGAAGTGCTCAGCTGTGCCTGGATCCTGAGTTTTTGAGGGTTCATATTCTAGGGACGGGTTTTGGATGTGGAAGGAAGCCACAATCTTGCAGCCAGGGAACCTGGTGTTTTTGGTGGGTGGTGATGCTGTTGTGTAGAATGTAGCCCCCTCCTGGTGAGATGGGGAGAATGAATGGAGCTGGGGGGAAAGATTTGTGCTCCGTTAGGGATGCTCAGATGGGTCCAAGGCAGACGGGGTAGCTCGGGGGTTGCTTAGTGGAAGTCAGATGATCAGATCCTAGCCTGCACCTGTGGAATCACAACTGCTGACCTGAGGTCCAGGGACCTGTGATGCAGGAGCACTGGAGATCATTCTCCTGCACCCTGAAGCCTGAGAAAAAAAAAGTGTAGCACCAGGTGAGCTGATACACCCTCGGGACTTGGGGTCTGGGTCCTGATGCCAGCCTCAGGTGCTCCTTGCCAGTGACCTTATCCAAGGCAGAGCTGTGGCTTACTCGAATCACTCGGAACAGGAATGGGCATCTCCAGAGTGTAGTCTCAGATTTCACAGGCTAAGGAGGAGGGGAGAAAAGCTTAGGAAGGAAGTGAACTTTTGAAAGATACATTTTTTTTCTTTTCTTTTTTTTTTTTT
>NW_003852469.1:3605321-3648950 GCF_000181295.1 Otolemur garnettii | reverse complement strand
CCGGGCTGGGGATTCGAACCCGCCACCTTAGGTGTACGTGGCTGGTGCCTTAGCCGGTTGAGCTATAGGCGCCGAGCCTTTTTTTCTTATAAAAATCAGAAAATAAAAAGAGTAATGAAGGGAACTTTTACCACCAGGTATTACCATGTATCCAAAACCTGCTATCTTTCGTACTGACAGAGATCAATGAAGCAAAATAACCTGGAACAAAACCCAGAGTATTGTCTCTCAGGACGGTGCGTACGCCGTTAAAATAGTATTAGGTATTTTATCTAAGAATAATAATAGTCTTTTAAAAAAGTCACCATAAATCAAAAGAGGGGGAAAGGATCATCTAATAACTAGGAGCACGTGGGTCTGATTATCAGCAGTACTTGTTCTTTTTCTGAGAAGGGACTTGTTTTTTGAATCCCAGAGGAAACATATGTTGAACTTGGGCTTCCTTATTTACATTGGCTAAAGAGTCTGACTCTAAATTTAGCTGATGTATAAGACTAAGTGTTATTTACTTATCTATACACATGCATGCGTACACACACGAGCACATAAATATCCATATATACGCTCACACATGCAGACACGGCTCATTCTTGGTTTCATTTTGTTTCTTCTGTTTCACCTTTTTTTCCTATTTCTGCTTTGTCAAATCTTTTTGTATTTTATGTATCTTTACAAACCACTTTAAATACATTTTGGGGGAAGAATGTGGAATATGTACACCATGGAATATTATGCAGCCTTAAAGAAAGATGGAGACTTTACCTCTTTCATGTTTACAAGGATGGAGCTAGAACATAGTCTTCTTAGCAAAGTATCTCAAGAATGGAAGAAAAAGTATCCAGTGTACTCAGCCCTACTATGAAACTAATTTATAGCTTTCATACGAAAGCTATAACCCAATTATAGCCCAAGAAGAAGGGGAAAGGGGAGAGGGAGGGGAGGGGTAGAGGGAGGATGGGTGGAGGGAGGGTGATCTGTGGGACCACACCTACGCTGCATCTTACAAGGGTACATGTGAAACTTACTAAGTGTAGAATATAAATGTCTTAACACAGTAACTAAGAAAATGCCGTGAAGGCTATGTTGACCAGTTTGATGAAAGCATTTCAAATTCTATGTAAAACCAGCACATTGTACCCCATGATTGCATTAATGTACATAGCTATGATTTAATAAAACAAAATAAATAAGTAAATGAATACATTTTGGGGTAAGAATGTGGGCTAAACGTAAGTAGAATAAAATATGACAGATAGCAAAAAGATTTAGAGAAAATATACCCCAATTTATGTAGGTTGATTGGGGGGGCATATGGTGGTGGTTGGATTATTAATTTTCTCTCAAATTTTCTACAGTTTTGAAATTTTCTACTCAAAGCAAAACTGTATCATCAGAAGAAAATCCTTATTTTCATTCATTCACCATGCCGCCCAGTAAAAGGAATGCTTTTCCTCCGGCAGGTGGATGTATGTGAGGGTCTCAGAGGGCAGTGTTAGGCACAGGGGTCCCCAGGCTTTACAGCAGGAATAGTGGGCCGGGTTCCCAGCAGAGCCTCCTCTCCTCGGTCCTGCAGAGTGGGATGTGAGAGCTGGCAGGGAGCATTCCTTCGCGATGAGAGCATCTGCTGAACTCTTCCTAGGTCTGGGCAGTCAGGGCTTGCTCTGGGGGAGTTTACATCCGTCCCAGTGGGGAGTCAGATCGTGAATCAATGAAACTGGTACCAAAACTATCACAAATAGCAGTGCAACCCTGGCATGGTGACGTGTAGGCTGGATGAGAAGGATGAGAGGAGATGCCGGAGTCCAGAGCTAGGGAAATGGATTGGAGGGGGGGCTGCTCTAGAGTTGGGCAGGTTGAAGTAAAAAGCAGTCAGGTGGCTGATGGCCACTGGAGAGTAAGTTGGAGAGATCTGGCTGGACCAGATCTGGCTGGACCACAGGAAGGAGCTGGAGTTTTGCTGTAAAGACAGTGAATAGCTCCTGAGGGATTGATCAGGGGGGATGGTAGCATCTGATTCATCCAATTAAATTTAAGAAGATCCTTCTAGCTACTTATGGTTTGGAGAGGACTTGGGTGTGGCTAGGGAGGTTCTGTTTAAACTGATTGCAACAAAGTGAAGGTTTCGTGATTTCCTTTGATGGGAGGGTTGGCACACAATCTAAGGAAAAACTGGAATTGTTTGGTCAAGATTTCTATCATCGCATTTTAGGGGCGGAATGGGCTTGCGTTTAAAGTGTACATCATCTTTGCTCTTGTTGATAACATTATCTGTGTTATAGACACTAGCTGTGTGTGCGCCCACTTAATTACATATAGTAATACCTAGGAAAAAGTAAATTTTTAATCTTTTTACAGAGACAGTGTGTTGCTATGTTGTCCAGGCTGGATTTGAACTCCTGGGCTCAAGCAATCCTCTTGTCTCAGCTTCCCGGGTAGCTAGGAGTACAGGCACGTGCTGCTACACCCAGCTCATGAAAAAGTTAATGTCCCCCCAGAGAACATTCAGTGTAGATGCACAGATCTCTGATGTATACAAAGCCAAGCTCAGTTGATCACAATTTAGCAGTATCTGCACGATTTGATCCATTTCAGAAATCTGAGCTCACTAGCATTGCCTGGGCTGGCATTTCTTTTTTTTTTTTTTTTTTTTTTTTAGCTCAGAACTGCTTACCTGGGTGCAAAAATATGTAACACTGTATTTAGGAAGAGTGATTCATTGCTTTAGGTGTCAAGCATCCCGGCTTTTATCTTTCTTGTTGCATAGGTTTGATGTGACCTTGACCTTGACCTTGACCTTTTCAGTTTGTATTTTGGTGCAGAAGATGGGTAATAATAGTTCTAGTAAACCAGTTGTCACACTAACTCAGTGAGAGCTCTCCAAGACTAGGAGAGATGAGAATAAGCTTACCTTGCAGACCTTGTTGGGAACTTTAATCTTTATCTGAAGAGCGAGGGGAAGCCATCGGATGATTTAAATAGGGGAGTGACATAAGGTTGACAGATAGGGACCAAGAGTGTGTGTGTGGTAATATTATACGCATTTTAAAGCAGCACTGAAATTTAGGGCAGTGGAGATTAGGTAGTTTACGCCATGGGACATTTCAGTGGAGCCAGGAAACAAACTCAGGTTAGTCTGAGTCCCGAATCCTGTGTTTTCCATATCAGCCTACCTCAATACCTCAATAATATAACAGCAACTGCAATTTGAAAATGCTTTGAACTCCTAAGATGAAAGATTTCCCTTAAATTACAAAGTAGTATTATGCTGCAGAAATGTGAGCGGTAATGAGAGAGCGGGTTTGCCTGGGGACTTTGAAAGGCCCGGGCTGCATGGACGTGGTCCAGGACCTTCCAAGTTCCTTGCAGTCTGGTAGAGGGCGTCTCACAAGCAGCCTCAACAAAAAGAAGGGATCGGTGGCTCTGTGCTGGGCCATTTGACACTGCCATTGTCCTTAAGGACTCATTGTCCGTGAAATGTGCCCAAGGCCGGTGCTTTCAGGAGTTTGAGTTGGGAAATCAGATCTGGGCAGTTCCTGCGTGGTTTCGCTGGAGCCACCATCCACTGCCAAGTTTCTGCTTTCTCCCTCGTAGGTAGGCAGCTGGCTTAAGTGGCTTCTGAGAAGCTAGTTGTAGAGATCAGTGTCTCGACTTTAACCCAAGAAGCCTTGTTCAGGGCTCAACTGGGAAAAATTCTGCTGGCTCATGGCCCTCCAGGCTCCTGGTGGTGATGGCAAATGTGCTTCTTTCCAGTTGACCATGTCGTTCCTGAGCCTGGGACAAGCCTGCTGTCTGCGTTTGACCAGTGGCGGGAATGGGCCGACAGCAAGTCCTGCTGTGACTACTCTCTGCATGTGGACATCACGGAGTGGCACAAAGGCATCCAGGAGGAGATGGAAGCTCTGGTGAAGGACCACGGTAGGTTGCACAGACTCAGTACCCTCTGCAGACGTTCCCATTTCAGTCCACACACTGGCATAGTTCTGGGAGGAAAGGCTCCATGAATCATGCTTCAAGATTCCATCTGCACCTCACACCTGTGCCTGCCCCTGGCTAAGGGGAGGACTTTGGGCCACACTTTTGTGCTAATGGGAGGTGGCCTACTGCCTTGATAAGGGAATATGAGCCTTGCTGCTGGGACGTTTTCTTGCTTTGAGACATCTGTGTTCTGTAGCCAAGGAGGTGAGGCTGCTGTGAGAGTGATACACACTTGTCCCCTCGGAGGGTAGCAAGTGCCTGTCCCCAGGAGGGTTCTGGGCAGCCTTAGGAGAGTGCACACAAGTCTTGGGTGTTAGGCAGCCTCTTCCTGCAAACCTAGAATAATCCAGCAGGTATTTGAGGGTAACGAGGCAGGCAAACCTGAGACAACCTGAGGGGACTTTCTGTTTTGTAGAATTCTTTTGGGGAGGACGGTTCCAGGGATTGGAAAGATTCACAGGGGGGGTGGAGGATTCTTCACCACCTCAAGGTGCCTCTGGGGCTTATCTGCCAACAGGGACTTCAAGGGTTTAGGTGGAAGATCCAGACGACATTGTCTTCCTGGGTCTCTTTGCTCTGGAAATGAGATTCTGGGGGTCTCTTGTGGAACCCCTAACCTTCAGGGAAACACCTGCTTTAGGTTTCTGGGACTTGTAGACCAACAGACAACATGTGCTAGGAGTAAAATGGTAGGAGAGAAACTCTAGACATGGATATGATAAAAAAAAGTCCCAGAAAGAAAATTTAGAGTCTAGGAGTTAATTCTCTGCTTTTCCACAGATTAGCTTTGTGACTTGGGCAAATCACCTAAGTTTTATGGGCCTCATTTTTTTTTTTTTTTTAAATCCTCTTACATGAGGGTATTGGACTAGATGTCCTCTGAGATTCTTTCCAGCACAAAGCTTTCACATAAAAAACAAATAGGTAACCTTTGGCCTTTCTTACTTTTGGCAATATCGAGACTCTGATGGATTTAACTTTTGATGCTTAGGATGAATCCTCTCCAAATCTGGCAGGAGGGTTACCATAGCAACTGTTGCCTGGCAACGAGAGAAGGGCCGGATGTCCAGAGACATTTAACTCTGGCAGCTTCCAACACCCCCCAGGTGGCTTGGATTAATCTCCAAGGCTGTGGGGTTGTCAGGATGATTGTTTAAAATTGTGATGGATGTTGGGCTGGGATGTTTGGTCTGGTGCCTCGGGAGGCGAGGGCCCTTAAGACGCCAGGATGAGAATTGCAACATTGTGTGTTGAACTAATGAACCTCTTCTTATTTGAAAAATCGTTTCATAAATATCAGCATGGAAGGAAGTCTGTTTGCCAAAGTGAAAACATTTATTATAGACTTTCATAGACCGAAACCTCTAATTCATTTTCTTGTTAAAGTCACAACAGACTTGGTTTTGGAAGTAGATTTTTAAAAAGTTTAACTGCGATAAACTAAATATAACATTCACTATCTATTTTTAAGTAGACAGTTCAGTGGCATTAAGTACATTTACATTTTGGTGCAACCGTCGCTCACTGTCCATCCAGAGGCCTCTTCATCTTGCAAAATCAATACTCTGTCCCCATTAAACACCAACTCCCCATCTTCACTGCCCCGAGCCCGGGCAACCCCTGTTCTACTTCCTATCTATGAATTTGACTCCAAGATGCCTCATACAAGTAGAATCATACAGTATTTGGTTTATTTCTCTTAGCATAAGGTCCCCAAGGTTCGTCTTTGATATGACACGTGTCAGAATGTCTTTCCTCTTTTAATGCTGAATAAATAATGTCCCATGGTTTGAATAGTCTTCATTTTGTTCATCCATCCATTCTTCTGTTGACGGGCACTTAACGGCATCCACCTTTTGGCTGTATGAGTAATGCTGCTATGAACATGGGTGTAGAAATACTGGCAACTCTTTCATGTTGATGTAGTTTTAAACGTATAGAAAAATGATAAGAATATTAAAAAGGATTCTTGTGCGCCCCGATCCCATACTCACTAGTTGTTTGCACCCCATTTGCTTCCTACATTCTCTCTTCCTTTGTGTGCGTGTGTGCAAACACACACACACACATGTGTGCACACACACGCACACACATCACACACACATGCACGTACATACATGCACATATACGCACACACGCACACACATCACACACACATGCACACACATGCACATATACGCACACGCACACGCACACATGCACACACACGCACACGTGCACACATGCACACACACGTGCACACACGCACACACGCACACACGCACACATGCACACACGTGCACACACATGCGCACACACGCACACACGCACACATGCACACTCACACACGCACACATGCACACACACGCACACATGCACACACATGCACACATGCGCACACACGCACACATGCACACTCACACACACGCACACATGCACACACACGCACACACACACGTGCAGACACACATGCACACACGCATGCACACACGCACACATGCACACTCACACACACACATGCACACTCACACACACACACATGCACACACGCACACACGCACTCACACACACATGCACACGTATGTATAGCATTGTCACTTTCTTTTCCCTTCCCTTCCCTTTTTGTTTCGGTTTGTCTGTTAAAAGCCCTGTCTCCATCTCTCTATTTTTTCTGTCCACTAGGGGTAAATTCCTTCCTCGTGTACATGGCTTTCAAAGATCGCTTCCAGCTAACGGATTCCCAGGTAAGGAAGAAAGTCATGTTTTCTGAATAGTTGCACTGATGTTAGGTACAGCCAGGCTGCTGCCGTCTGGGGAAGAAATCTTCAGGGTATGCACATCCTCAGCTTCATGGGAAGTGGCTGTTAGACTACGTGACTGATGTAAAACTTTGTCTTGAAAAAGGAACGTGAAACCAGTGTCCTGGCCTCTGGGACTGGAGCTCCATCAGGCTGTGGCTCTGAGCCTCAGAGCTGCCCCTCATGGCACGGCATGGCCCAGAGAAGCACTGGCAGCTTCCTGGGCAGACCAGGTGCAGAGCTGGGTGGCATCCAGGAGCTGCTCCGCCCTGTGCCGGGTCCTGCTGAGCCGTGCTGCCTTTGATAATCACAGAGGGGGCTTCCTCTGCCAGATGTGGCCAGAGACCTTACCCTCAGTTATACCAAAAAAGCCAGCCTTTGTAGAAGCAGCCGAGGGGTACCATTTCTCATCCAGCAATGTCGCCGGCAGGGGGATGGTTGTCGCTGTGACCAGGAAGCTGGAAGTTCTTGTCTCTGATCCCACCCTCCTCTCTCTCAGATATATGAAGTGCTAAGCGTGATCCGGGATATTGGTGCCATAGCCCAAGTCCACGCAGAAAACGGTGACATCATTGCAGAGGTAGGAGGCTTCTTCTTCACCTGAAGGGCAAGAGGCAGGCTCAGGAGAGCGAGACGTCGTCTGTAGCTTAACACGGGTGGAGAGCCGGAGGGGCCTGGAGCCCCCCTGTTGGGGCTCTGCTCAGTCTCACTGTGGCACAAGCCCGAGTGACACATGTCCTCCCCGGGTGCTGCTTCCTGTTTCACAGAGAGACTGTTTCTCTCCATGCTGTCATGTGCTGCCTCGGATGGGGTCTGGGGATGCCACCGTCACATGTAGGGATCGTGCACCATGGTTGGGGGCGGGAACATGTCGGCCGTCAGCATCCCGGGGAGCTAGCAGTTCTGGGGGGCTGTCACTGGTCCTTCCTGCTCAGACAGGACAGGACAGGGCAGGACAGGGCAGGGCAGCAGGCCCTTCTCCTCCTGACGTCTTGGGAGGAGGGCCGAGTGGTCACTGTGTGCCCAGCTCTCCAGCCGTCAGCTCTGTGATGTCACTCACCTGATAGCCTGGCTTTCTTTGAATTCCAGGAACAGCAGAGGATCCTGGATATGGGCATCACAGGCCCGGAGGGACACGTGCTGAGCCGGCCCGAGGAGGTGAGCACGGGTGGAAGAGGATGTATGAATCCGCCTCCCTGGGGCGCTGCGCAGAGCTGCTGGGAACCCATGTCCTCCCTTTTGAGAGAGTGGCTTCTCTGGCACAGATGGGGGTCTCTCAGGGCAACCAAGGGTCACGTGTGTCTGCACACCTGAGGGCCAGGCGGTGTGGATAGTGTGGCCTGAAGACGCCCCCTTCTGTCTCTGCTTCTCTAAGCCTTCTCTTGGATGAACACGAGTGGTTCTTTAGTAGCTCCGTGCACTCAAGGTTTTAGGAGTTCATAAGTTGTGGCTTCCAAAATCTTACCAGTCTGGGGCGGCGCCTGTGGCTAGTGAGTAGGGCACTGGCCTTGTATACTGAGGGTGGCAGGTTCGAACCTGGCCCAGGCCAAACTGCAAGAAGAACAACAACAAAACATACTATGGGCGATAAAGTGAGACTCTGTCTCTAAAACAACAACAACAAAACCCCAAAATGTTAGCAATCACAAAAACATAGCAAGGCGTCTGACAGCCCTCTAAATAACTACAAAGCATGGGGGGCTGTAGGTTTTCCCATAATAAGCCAGTACAGGGCGTCACATAACAAATAGAGTCCAGTAGAATCTTTTAAAATTGTGTAGGGGAGAAAAAAATAAATAAAAAATAAAATCGTGGAGGGGAAATTCAGAGCTGGGGTCCGTACCAGCACAAAGGTTGAGAGTTGCCGTCTCGGCGAAGTGTGTGGGTAGGAGAGGAGGCTGCTTGTGCCTCTGTGGTGGGAATCTGTTCTTCGAAGTTAGTATTTGTGGCTGCTGGGTGCTGTTTAGAAGTTGGCTCCCTAAGGAAGGGCTGGAGGTCTCGAGGACCTGGCTGAGAGTGGTCTGGAGCTCTGAGTAAGAAGGACAATGAGGGGCATTGTGGACACAACCAGACCTCTCCCTTGGTGGGAGGAGGGGACAGGAAGGGGTGGGCATAGGGGTGAGCTCATCCAGACCTGGTGAGGGTCTTCTGCCAGCACACTCCGAAGGGGCCAAGCCGCCCAACCACAGAGTTTTAGCCCTAGGACGTTCCTTCTGCATTTAATGTGTCCATATTGGCACTGAGGTGGACAGCAGCCTCCCCTTGTGAGAAACGGATCTGAAAAGGATGGAAACCTGTGGTCCATCCATGGGCTGCGGGAGGAGGAGCTGGTTTTTAGGGCCTCCTGCAGGCTTTAGGGTAGGGGTTGGGCTAGAAAAGGAGAAGGGGGGGTGGCACCTGTGGCTCAGTGAGTGGGGCGCCGGCCCCATAGACCAAGGGTGGCGGGTTTAGGCCCAGCCCTGGCCAAACTGCAACAAAAAAATAGCCGGGCGTTGTGGAGGGTGCCTGTGGTCCCAGCTGCTCGGGAGGCTGAGGCAAGAGAATTGCCTAAGCCCAGGAGCTGGAGGTTGCTGTGAGCTGTGATGCCACCGTACTCTACCAAGGGAGATAAAGTGAGACTCTGTCTCTCTAAAAAAAATTAAAAAAAAAAAAAAAGAAAAGGAGAAGGGGGTGAAACAGAGGCAAGAAAAAGAAGGGGAACCCTGTGTGGGGTGATTCACACATCTAGGGGTTTATACTTTGTGCTGCCCTTCTGACTACGAGCACACTTAGACACACACACATAGAGACATACACAGACACACAGACACGTGGATATAGACACACAGATTCATATAGACGGACGTGTAAACACACAGTGACACACAGACACACAAATATAGACTTGTAGACACACAGACACATACTCAGAGACCCACAGACACAGACATGTGGACACACAGAGATACACAGATGCATACACACGCACACACACTCTCACACATAGACACACACAGATGCACATGCAGAAGCTCCAGGACCCCTTCAGCTCCATCCAAGGCCCTGAGGACATATTCTTCTCCCCAGGAGACAGGGCAGAAGCCCTGAGGTTTTCAGAATGGTGCAGCCCCATTCCAGGCCAGTGTGTGGGTCTTTCCAACACCCCCGGCACTCTTGGGCCTGGTAGGAGCTAAAAGGTTGGGCTGGTGCCGCCCAAGGGTGGGGGCCGGGCCCCCAGGGAACTGGCACCTGCTCATGTTGCCCCCCATCAGTACTACTGCACGGTCCAGTTAGCCCAGGACGGTCCCCATCTGTCCCTGTTGCTATTGTGGGGTCATTAGCACTGCCTCTCGTGCGTTCACAAGTGTCCATGTTGGGACAACAAATCAGGCAGTCACCTGCATCTCTGGGAAGTGCTGAGGATTCTGCTGCAGAGAAGCGGGACGTCCCCACCCTGTGCCTCCCAGGCCAGGGACACTGTTGTTGCCACTGGGGCTGAGGAGAGGGAGGGCCTGTCCTCTGCCATCCCAGGAATTAGAAACACTTGGATGTTTAAGGAGCTTTTTCAAGAGCCCTTTGCTTTGCCTGTGGGTTTCGAGACATCTAGAGTTGGTGCCTGAAAGGTCACACACGAGTGAAGATGGCTCAGCTTCACTAAATTAGATTAGCAGCTTACGCGGTTACAGCCCTTAATCTCTTGGCCCGGCTCTGGTGGAGACAAGGTAGCTAAGTTAATTCAATCAGGAGCTCAGTTGTTCCTTGTGAGAAGTAACAGCCCTTTGTGGGACGGCCCAGTTGGAGATACCACTAATATGGAGTGAAGTCATTTGTTTTAGCAAACAGTTTTGAGCACCTGCTGGGTAGTAGACCGGACACTGGGAGTGACTGAGGGTGGGGCGTGGAGGATATAAACAGAGAGTGAGCCCAGCCCCTCCGCCACTGAGTTCAAGGCACGGTGGTTCTTTTTTTTTCTTTTTTTTTGAGACAGAGCCTCACTGTCACACTGTGTAGAGTGCTGTGGGTCATAGTTCACAGCGACCTCAAACTCCTGGGGTCAAGTGATCCTCTCCCCTCAGCCTGCTAAGTAGCTGGGACTCCAGGTGCCTTCCACAACACCCAGCTAATTTTTTTATTTTCTGTAGAGATGGGGATCTCACTGTTGCTCAGGCTGGTCTCGAACTCCTAAGTGCAAGCAATCCCCCTGCCTCGGCCTCCCAGAATACTGGGATTACAGGTGTGAGCCACTGAGTCTGGCCCAAGCCACAGTATTTTGCCAGGATTTGGGGAAGAAGCCAGTGACATTTTGATATCTGCTGTTCCATTATTTCCCCTGCTTTCCCAGTGTAAACATACACACGGCTGATTCCTCGTAGGATAGAATTTGATCCTGATCAGTTCAGCTTATTTATTTGAATGGTCCTTGCCTCCTATGCTGGTTGTTACGGTACCAGGCTGTGGCTGACTGGGTGGCCACGGTCATGCTTCACACACGGGGGGGTCATTGGTGTAGACAAATGCTGCCTGCCCCCTTCTCAGAGCCCTGTGAGGCCGCATTGTTTTGTGGGTGATGCTGGCTTTGTTTGTGAGTGCCCGACAGAAGCCCAGCACAAAACCACGTCACCAGTGTCCTGACTCGGGACCGTAGAAGCAGAATGAAGATGCTGAATTGAGAGCGCTCGGGGCGGAGGGGGTGGTTCTTGAATATTAGCCAGTGAGGAATCACAGAGAGTGTGTTCAGACCCACGCTCTGCTCCTAGCCTGGGGGGGTCTGCACAGGGCCTGAGAATCTGCATTTCTTATGGACTCTGGGCCACACCTGGAGAAGGGTCTGGAAGGAATCACCCCACTATTTCAACCACACCAATACTGAGTGGCACTGGGCCAGTCACGTCCCCCTGCAGTGTCCCTCGAGGTGGGACCTTGGGGACTTAGCAGCCTCTCTTGGGGGTAGGGGATGGGTGGAATAAGATGGGACTTGTGGGCTCGGCTGAGCGGACTTCTCACGGTGGTCACTCTTACACAGGTGGAGGCCGAGGCTGTAAACCGTGCCATCACCATCGCCAACCAGACCAACTGCCCCCTGTATGTCACCAAGGTGATGAGCAAGAGCTCGGCCGAGGTCATCGCCCAGGCCCGGAAGAAGGGTGAGGCTCCAGCTGGGCTGCCTGAGGGTGTGGGCGGGTTTGGAGGGGAGGGCTCCTTTTCCAGACCCTCATGCCAAGTGGGCCACCCGTGCCACATTCCGGCATTAACCTAATTACAGCTGAGCGGGGCAGGGAGCTCCAGTTTCCTCCCTTTGTTCTGCTGCGGCCTTGTTAGTATCTATTTAAAGCCATGCACAAGATGGGGTGGGCAGGTGCACCCCATCCCCGTGCCCCATAGAAAAGCTGGAATTAATGTGAGGCAGTATAAATAAACTGGATACATACACAGGTTACCTCAGTTTCCATCTGCTATAAAATCCGTCTGGGGAGCATCTGCCCCCTGGGCTGGTAGTAATTCTTACTGGGTGAGTAAGGCAGCATTGTGGGGTGCTGGGGGGTGCATTTCGCCCCAGACACTGTCATGGTCAGTCTTTTTGGTGCTCAATAAACTCAGTTGGTGCGTTCCAGGCTGAGGCTGGTTCTCTGATGTCACTTGGGGTCTGCTGAGAAGGTTCTTGGAAACTAATTTACAAATGCGACTTTCCGCATTTGCATATGGTCTGGAGGACGGGAACCTTGAACGTTATGTATGTGGCAGGACCCTGTGGTCACTTCCTGCTCAGTTATCCCACAGCTTATGCTGGGGAGCCGTCTTCTGGGAGAGCAAGCCTGGGGACGTGACTTCCACGGTGGCTCTTAGCCTGGAGGGAATTGGATGCTGTGGAGGACCCTCCCCTTCCACCTTCCTCCCCTTCTTCCTAGTTCGTCTCCCCACCCCTCGGCCTCTGTACCGCTCTGTCTCCCAGGTCTCCGTTCCTCTCCCCTCTCTCCTGATTCCTCTCTCCTTCCCTCTTTCTCTGACTCCGTCTTTCTCAGGCTCTCTAGTTCTCCGTGCCTTTCCCTCCCTGCGTCTGTCTGTCTCCACCAGTGAGGAGCAGTCTGACCTTGTGGCTCAGTTTCTGTTCTCAGTGGGGAGTGACCCACATGCATCCAGATGGGGTTGTGGGATTCTTTCGCTGGTGGGTGTCTTGGTGCAAGCCCTGGAGCAAATTGCTCAATGACCATTGAGTCAGTTTGTCCTGAGAGCTGATGGCTTCCAGACGGACCCAGCGGGGCCTGGCCCCTGTTCTTCGGCTTCACATCCTGGGGCCTCTGTCCTGAGGCTTTGCATGGAGAGGTCGCTGCCTGACAGTTTTCTTGGACACCTGCCCATCTCCTGGCATCTTGAAGGAATTGCCTTTTTGGAATAAAGCGTTTACTTCAATCAACATCTTTGAGTTATGTTTCTAGGAGACGCTCCGGATGAAGACTGAGTCGGTGGTCTTGAGTCATGCAGACACTGTCTGCAAGTCGGCTGGGCGTGCGTGGGGATCCACCTCGGTGTGGAGGCCAGTGCACGCAGTGGGGGATCGTCGGTGCAGCATCTGAAAGGGGAAAGGAGGAGGCAGCTTCATTTTTATATTTCACCAGACAGTGATGATAAACATTGCAGTGTAATTATGGAAAGAAAGTTTTCCAAAGTTCACCCCATATGCAAACACTTACCTAAACAAATGAGAGGACGGCGAGGTCCAGCCTCCCGCAGACCTCAGACAGGGCAGGGGGCATCATGGAGCCAGCCCTGCCACTGCTGTCCTCTTCTGCTGACCCTGGCCCTCTTCCTGGGGGTTGTAGAACTCGGGTGTGTGGTTGTAGCATCCAGTTCACTCCAGCATCTGGCTCTGTGCCTAGTGGCCCGCTGTTGTCTTTATAACTTTGACCCTGTGTGTCTTGGGGGTGAACATCAAGAGGGGCCTTCAGCCTGCTTCCTTCCAGAACTTTCTGGGCATGATTCCACCTGTGCCCACACCAGGGTTCTCAGGGTGGCATTTGCATTCAAACTGTCACCCTTTCGTCCTTGAAAACCTTCGCTTTAGATCAACCTGAGCCGCTGGAAAGGAATTTGCGATTTGTGGTGCATTCAGGTGCTCCTGTGCAGGAATGAGAAACCCTAGCTGACTTCACAGGCTCGGAAGGCTCTTTCCCATCTCCCTGGAACTTCATAACAACTTCAGGAGGCGGGCCAGGCAGGAATTTTTATGTTTTGTTCTACTTTGCAGCTGAGTAAACTGAAGCTCAAAACTAGTGAATAGTGGGATTGGGAGTTTAAGCCATGAATATCCGCATCACTGTTTGATTGACTGAACTTCATACTTTGAAATTATTTTAATTTGATGATGCAAGTGACCTCTGTCTGTCAGGGCTTAGTTCCTCAACAAACCTGGCAGAAACTGGAGGCTGACGACCCGGCAGGACATGGGGACTGTGCCAGCAAGGATTCCCAAATGACTGAAGAAGGAAGATGGAGGAAGGCGGTATTAAGTGTTTATCTCTGGGATCGATGTCCTGCCCTGGATCAAACCCGGCTCCATGCACGGTGCACCAGCCGAGTGGCGCTGGGCTGCTTCCCCGCTATCTCCACGTCTCCTTTTTCCGTCTGCAAGGGAGGAGAGTAACAGTGACTCCTCTCACAGGGCGATGATGATGTGCAGATGAGATAACACGGGCCAAGACTAGACAATAACTGTCACCAGTTGTTAATGCCATGATTAAGGAATGAGGGGCTGGTTTAACCCTGAGCTTGTTGGAAAAAGCAGCGGAAAGACAGCTCCTGACCTAGGACTGTTTGTCTGCCTGGGGTGGGTTCTTCTGGCCCCTGGAGGCACGTGGGAGGTGCTGTTCTGCTGCATTTCTCCCTCTGTGAAATGGAGAGAGTCTTCATTTATTCAGCAAACTTTTACTCTGTGATAGATCAGGCCTGTGTACCCAGAATAAGAAATGGTCCTGGCTCTCAGCTGGGTCCTTTGCCTGCAGGGGCAGAAAGTCAGAGTGGGCAGGGGTCAGGGCAAGATGGTCAAGCCAGTAAGGTTAGAGCATGAAAGACCCTCCTGGGGGTCGGGATATGTCAGAGGACCTGGAGTTTTTATACAAATGTGAGCTGTTGACAGATTGTGGTCACCTCAGTGGGAGGAGCAGTAACATCTTCTGTTAATGTCCCCCACATGCCTCCCCACCCAGACACCTGCTGGTCCAAAATCTAAGACAGGAGAAGCTTAAGGAAGTGAGGACATGAGTTAAAATGTTAGGGAGAACTGTTCTCACCTGCCCAGCTGCCCCACCCTGACTGTGTCCCAGAGAGACGTGCTGCTTTCATTGTCCTATGATGGTCAGCAGGACGGCATCTCATCAAGCCCATCTGGCAGAAGAGGAAATGGACACAGGGCCTGGACCAGGAGACCTTGGCAGGCTTTTACTCTTGAGCAGAACTTAGGCCTTGGTCAATACAGTGGGCTCAATTCATGAGAGAGAGATGGAAAAGCAGAAACTGAACATCTTGCCCCAGATCATGCAGCCTGTGAGGAGTAGACACCACGATTCCAGACTCCGGGCCAGCTCTCTTGCCATGGAGGGAGCAATGCGGGGATCCTTCTCCTGAATGGGCTCCCCTGGACTGTGTTCTGTCCATGTGTGGAATCTGGTGTGTCTGCTGATGCCTTCCATGTGTGAGGGCAGCCTGCGGGCAGTGCCGGATGACCTGATCCTGTGGACATTCTCTTCCATCTTCCTCCTCACCCCACCCCTGCAATCCAGATGCAGAGAAATTCGGAACACTTGTGGCTTCTGAGGAGCATTAAATTCTGGGAACCTAAATTCATGACAATAGTGACTACAGCTTCATGAGAAGCATATCATCATGGGGTGTCAGGGGCCTGTGAGGGCCCCCTCAGTTTGAGGTTGGATCCTTAGCATTGAGCTAATGTACAACAGCATTCTTGAAGCTGGACTTGAGATTGAGCATGACAGGTGGGTTGGGTCATGACATCACGAAATCCCAACAAAATCCATGTTAGAGTTATCTAGATAAACAGAGATAATGGGAGAGGATAGAGAGGAAGGTAGAGATTTTTTTTAAGGAGTTGGCTCATGCGATTATAGGGTTGGTGCATCTGTAATCTGCAGGTTAGGCCGGCACACGGAGGCCCAGGGAAGAATTGATGTTGCCTCTCAAGTCCCAAGGCCATCTGGAGGTGGACCCTTCCCAGCCATTGTCCTCACTTCATAGCAGATACCTTGTGAGGTTGGGAATTCAGGTTGTACTGAACCGCAGGATGAGATCCTGGGTTTGGTTTTCAGCCATCTCCGCTCTGCGCCTGTAGGACACAGGGTCTCTTTCAAGGCAGACGTAGAAACTTTGGGGTCACTTATGTGCCGCCTGAGCTGGGAAGTTGAATCCCTGGGCTCATTCTTTTCTTTTCCCCGCTTTGTTTGGCACAATTAGGAGCAACCGAGGGATCTCATTATACTTGTTAATTTGACAGAAATGTTCCATGGTATCAAATACATAGTCACGTTGAACCTGGCCTTGAAGAAGTATTTGGGCGTGTCTGCCCATTCGTGCACCTGTCTTGTTGGGCCTAGGGATAGCAGTGCTCTCTTTGCTACTGGAACTAGGATGATTGGTGCCTTTAAATCCAATCAGATTTGAGAATCAATTCTAAAAACCTCGGAACGAATTCAGAAAACTCATCCTTAAGATTTTGTTCCTCTAGACCCACCCCATAGTGTGGGCCCCTGGCTGTGAGGCTCTGGCACGGTTCTGTGTAAGGAGAGGGAGAGAGCTGAGTGTGAGTGAGCGTGTGTCCGACTGTCCATCCTGCTTGGTTTTCCTTCTGCTTTCGTGGCGACATATGGAGTGACAGATACCTGGTTTCTCTTTTATTCCGCCTTTGGATTTATCCTCCTGCTCCTTGTTCATGGGAAATGACTAACTGTCAGAGCTGGGAGCTGTCATGCGTTTCTGAACCCCAGCGTCCCATTTATTCCCATTTATTCTCCGTGAATGCACTCAGGCCCCAGGCTGGCTATGAATAAATACCAGGCCCGAGTCCCCTGCGGTTCCTGGCCTGGAGAATCTGTTCCTGGCCTGGAGAGTAGGCTAAAGGCTGCCTCGGGGTCACACCCTTCAGTTCAGACTTTCCCGGAGAAGAAAATCCTGACGAGCAGTGGACCTGGATGGCCGAGAGAGCGTCAACAGGGTTTTTAGAGGAGTGCAGAAAGGCCAATTAAACCCATTCCATGGTTTGTTATTATTAATGGTAATTATTTCTGGCATGCAATTCAGTGGTATCTGTGGCCTGACCAAGCTCCCAAGCTCATCTGCAGCTCCCTGGTGTGCAGTGTTTATGGATGGGGAGGAGACCCCTGGGTGGGGGGCTCCCAGCCACTGTGCTGGGATGAGGAGGCCCCTCCTGTGGATCCACAGTCTCTTGGAGGCAGAGGGTTTATCTCCTGTGTTGCCTTTTGGGGGTAAAGAAAGAAATGAAACCAAAACACAGTCAGGATCTCCAAATCCCTCAGGGAATTTGAGCACAGCGGAGCAGAAATGAGCTGCCAGATGCCTCTGTCCTCCAAGTACCCACCTCTCCTGCCCCCGCAGTCTTTGTGTTAGCCTGGCCCTAGTCCAGGAGTCCTCCCTTGGCTTTAGTTTAAGAGGCAGGCTCTGGTCAGCAGTGGTCTCAGAAGCTCCAGAGGCTGAAGGCCAAGTTCATTGTCTTGGGGAGAGCTGCATTATCCTGGACGGAGGGGACTCCATCCAGCCCAGCTTGAGTCCTTCTTCCCAGAGATTGATGAGCTCACAGGCAGCAGAGTTCACCCCTGTGGTTTTGGGGCCATTTCTTATGAATAAGCCCCTCCTGATTCTTGTTTCCAGGGTGGGACAGGGCAGTTGAGTCAGGGAAAGGACGAATGGTAGCAAGTTACGGGAAACTCGGGGAATGGTTACGTTTGTCCAGGAGTATCAGGCACCATCCAGCCATTCTTTTGCTCTTGTACCTCTACTCTTACGCATTTTTTCATGTGGACAAAACCAGGAAACCTTTAGGGTTGCAGATCCTTTGTTTTCCTGTGGCATGTACAGATCTCACCTTTTGCTCTGGCAGTGGCCAGCGGGACCTGTGGACTGGGTGGGTCAGGAGAGTTAGAGCCTCAGCTCCTGTGAGAGCTGTGGGCTGCAGCTGGCCATTTGCATTCATTAAGGCCCCTGGCAGCAGCCATGGCCTTCTCAGTATGCAGTGTTTTTCCACTTTGGGTGAGCTGGGGCTGTTTGTGTAGCCACCCAGCTGGCTCAGGGCACCAGCTTCTGCCTGTGGGGCTCAGAGTAGGTTAGGAGCCCAGGGGACCCTTGCAGGCCTTCTGAGCATTGGCCCTTTTCTTCTCTGGGGCTTCCTTCTGGGTGAGGCTCCCCCTAGGTTAGGAGCTCTGCCTCCTGCTTGGGGGGTTGTCAGGGGTGTTGTCACCGATTGGGGAGTGAGCATGACCTCCAGCACTCCCTAGCTGAACAGCCAGTCCTTTGTGAAATTCCTGAGGCAGGAGGGGGGAGCTTACAGAGACAGCTCTCAGAGTGGCCTGCAGAGAAGAGGGTGTTGTGGTGTATTATCTGGTGATAAGGCCTTGGAGAAGGCTGTGGAGGGGAAGGAAAAAGCATTCCTGACTTTGATGTGTTTGGCCTTGAGGCTTGTGTTTGCAGAAGAGGGAAGCTTAGCTGGAACATTGTGGGGAGGAGGTGACGGGAGGTGAATTCAGCTGACCTGTGATCAAATTCCAGCTAGAGATGCCTTTAATTAATAAAATATTAGACCATTTAATCGATTCAACACACATTTATTTATTTATCTGCCTACTATGTGCAGACAGATAAAGTATATTCCCTATGTCTCCATCAAGTGGGGCATCAAAAAATGCAAAACTCGGTAACTAGGAGAGGGGAAGATGTGATTCTCATGGTCGGTGTTGCCCCCGTTGAGTTGTGGATGATGTTAAAGAGGAGATTGGATCCTTCGGTGAGGAAATTTACACCCTTGAAGGCAGAGGGCTCCTTTGGAGGATTTCATGGAAGAGAATGGCAAGGAAAGATTATGTTTTGGGATGGTCACTCTGGAAGTGTCCTGGAGAGTGAGAGGAGGCAGAGAAAACATTTTCAAAAACAAACAAGTCTGGCTCGGCGCCTGTGGCTCAACCAGCTAAGGCGCCAGCCACGTACACCTAAGGTGGCGGGTTCGAATCCCCAGCCTGGACCCGCCAAACAACAATGACGGCTGCAACCAAAAAATAGCCGGGCGTTGTGGCGGGCGCCTGTGGTCCCAGCTACTTGGGAGGCTGAGGCAGGAGACTCGCTTGAGCCCAGGAGTTGGAGGTTGCTGTGAGCTGTAATGCCACGACACTCTACCCAGGGGGACAGCTTGAGGCTCTGTCTCAAAAAAAAAAAAAAAACAAAAAAAAAAAACAAACAAGTCTAAAGTCTAATTGGAAGACACAGTTGGAATGATCTGGGGAGAAATGGTGAGGGCCTGATTTAAGGCAAGATGGCATTTAAGTCACTAAAGCACTGGCATCCAGTGGATATCAATGATTCCCAACTTCCTGGCTTATACCTGAGTAGACGGAGAAGAGGACAGGGTTTGGGTTTCAGGGAGGTGACATTCTTTCTTGGATGCTATAGTTGTTAAGTTAGGCTGGACTTTTGGAAACACCTCTCAGAAGTCTATCTGTGTGATGTCTGCTTCTCGCTCTGAGAAGGTCCCTGTGAATCCGGTGGCTGTCAAGGGCAGCACCCGCCTCCAGGTGGTGACTCAGGGATCCAGCCTGACTCTTGGGCAGATCTGAAGGGCTGAGGATTTGCTCTCAAATACTTGAACCTGGTGACATCCTGTGTGGCTTCTAGCTAGAGCAGGATACTGTGAGGGGTTTGTGGTTAAGTGTGGGGTACCATGGATCACTCCAATAGAGGCCACATGGCACGTGGTGCTGGGTGCTTGGATGCTGTCTGGGCCAGAGATTGGTAATAAATAGAGTTGGGAATGAACAGAATGAATGAACAGCACAGGAAGGGGAAGCCTTCAGGAGGCTTGGGCTTCCCAGGGAGGGTACATCGAGTCCGAAGAGCAGGGGCCAAAGGTGAAATCTTTGGGAGCACCCATTCCTGGGTGACCAGCTGGCTGAGGTACTGGGTCTCCCCAAGCATCACCTGAGAGACAAGGCTGACATCTTTAACCTTCAGTGGGCTGGTGAGAATCCTGGGAGTCGGGTAGGTGGTGGCTCCCTAGAAGGGTGGTTTCCTTCCTTCTTCTAGACTGAGTCTTGCATGTTCTGTTTCTCAGGAACCGTTGTGTATGGCGAGCCCATCACCGCCAGCTTGGGAACCGATGGCTCCCACTACTGGAGCAAGAACTGGGCCAAGGCCGCGGCCTTCGTCACCTCGCCACCCTTGAGCCCTGATCCGACCACTCCAGACTTTCTCAACTCCTTGCTGTCCTGGTGAGTCCTGGTGACTTGTTCACACGTGGTGTTCCTGGTCTTTTCTCAGGCCAAACTGACCTGGATGTGACAGTGTGCTGGCCAAGAGCAGGCTGGCGACAGGTGGACCTCTTACCAGACTGGGATTGCTAGCCGAGAATAGGGATTACCCCTCTGAGACCACTCTGAGAGGGAAGTGTGGCCAGAAACCAGGGCCTCTTCACAGCCAGCTGCCGGAAATGTGCATGGTGTCCAAAGGTCTCCTGTGTGGTTGGCGCGGTTCCCCCAGGGTAGACCTCACCAAGTAGGTTTAGGCGCAGGGCATTCTAACGAAGCTTCAGTGTCGCCTCATGTGCTTCCTTCTAGTGGAGACCTCCAGGTCACTGGCAGCGCCCACTGTACTTTCAACACTGCCCAGAAGGCTGTGGGGAAGGACAACTTCACCCTGATCCCCGAGGGCACCAATGGCACCGAGGAGCGGATGTCCATCATCTGGGATAAGGCCGTGGTAAGGAGCAGGGGCCTCGCTCTTGGGTGGGTCCCAGCTTCTTTGTCCCAGGGCTGGGAGACTCCTAGAGGCCTTGATGTGACAGTGGAGAACATTCTAGAAGCCGGTACTTGTGTGATAAGACTTCATAGGTTTGACATCCAAGACCACTCATTATAGGTCATTTCCTCCTAAACATTATGTGTATTTCTTAATCATTATCATCTATGGAAACTGTATACACAGTCTTTACATGTGAGTCTGGAAAAAGCTTCCTTAGCAACCCGGTAACTTACCCAGTGAATCCTCTTCTGCTCTTGGAAATAGACTCATTTTCAAGAAGCGTTGTTTAGGGCTGTCTGGATTTATTTGATATTACTATTCACCACTGGCTTCTGGCCGGTCTGCTTTGAATGTATACTGACCTTTAGGAGACCCTTGGGATTTTTCATCTGAATTTTTTTTTTTTTTTTTTTTTTAGAGACAGAGTTTCACTTTATTGCCCTTGGTAGAATGCCGTGGCATCACAGGTCACAGCAACCTCCAGCTTTTGGGCTTAGGCGATTCTCTTGCCTCAGCCTCCCAAGTAGCTGGGACTACAGGCGCCTACCACTATGCCTGGCTATTTTTTTGTTGCAGTTTGACCGGGTCCAGGTTTGAACCCACCACCCTTGGTATATGGGGCCAGTGCCCTACTCACTGAGCCACAGGCCCCACCCTCATCTGAACATTTTAAAATATATTAACAGTATAGGTTCTTCATTTCTTAGTGAAATTTTTAGATTATGTAAATAATATATCCCGCCCAGGGGCAGTGGCCCTCTTCTGTAATGCCAGTACTTTGGGAGGCTGGACAGGAGGATCATTTGAGTCCAGGAGTTTAAGACCCTGTCTTGAACTTGCAACCCAGCAAGACCCCATCTCCACAGAAAATTAAAAAAGTAGCCAGGTGTGATGGCAATCATCTGTAGTCCCAATTACTTGGGAGGCTGAGGTGGGAGAATCACTTGGGTCCAGGAGTTTGAGCCTGCAGTGAGCTATGATTTTGGCACTGCACTCTAGCCTGGGTTACACAGTGAGGCCCTAAATCAAAAAACAAAAAACAAAAAACAAAAAACAAAAAACTACACACACACATAGACACAGATATACACACAATGTCCATAAATTTCACGTGCAATTTTAAGTTGGATACTACTTTAAATTGTACCTGAACTTTATGGACACCCATATTCGTGCTTTTCCAAAGAATAAGGAAGTAATAAAAAATCATGATGTTTCATTTGTAATTATAATTAACATTCTGACAAAGGTCTTTCCATTTTTTGCCACTACATGAGAGCACGTGTGTCATACTTACTATTTTGTAGCTTTTCATTTGAAACTTAATATATTGTGAAAAAGTTTTCGCATCTTTAAATATATTTGAAAAACTTGGTTTTTAGTAGCAGACTGTTCCATCTTCATGCCACACTGTCATTTATTTATAATCCTTTGAGCATTTATGTTATTTCTGAGTTTTTTTTTTAAACTGGGATATATCATTGAACATATCTTTAGTTGTGTTTGTAGGAGAAATTTCTAGAAATGGCTGGGTCAAGGGGTGTGTCTATTATTAAGGCTTTTGTCAGAGTTTCTTCCAGAAAGATTATGTCACTTGATGTGCCACCAGCAATGGAGGATAGTCTCTAATTTTTTCTACCCAGTAGCAAAAACCCCCAAAGTGTTGCTGACTTGATAGGTGGATTTTTTTGGTATCATTGTTTGACATTTAATGTTTTGAGTTACTGATTTGAGTGAATATGTTTTCCTATGCTTATTGGCCATTGGTATTCTCTTCTCCCTTTTTTTTTTAATTTTATTTTTTAATTTTATTTATTTTTTTTATTAATCATCGCTGTGTACATTAATGCAGTCCTGGGGTACAATGTGCTGGTTTTATATACAATTTGAAATATTTTCATCAAACTGGTTCACATAGCCTTCATGGTATTTTCTTAGTTATTGTGTTAAGACATTTATGTTCTACATTCAGTAAGTTTCACAGGTACCCTTGTAAGATGCACTGTAGGTGTGGTCCCACCAATCACCCTCCCTCCACCCATCTTCCTCCCTCCCTCTCCCCTTTCCCCATATTCTTGGGCTATAATTGGGTTATAGCTTTCATCTTTTCCCCTTTAATGTCAGCTTATTTGTCCAGTTTTCTCCTGGATCTAGAATGGGTTTAGGAAGGCAAGGACTTGGGGCCATATGACTGGCACCTGCAGCATACCATGGGAAGGAAGCCTGACCCTGGGCTGAAACCTGCAGGTTGTCTAGCACTGCACCTGTGTTTTGTTGAAAAGGATGGTCAGTTAGGCCAGACGACATTTCCTAAAGAGGCATTGTGGCCCCTGCACATTTAAAAACGTGTTTTCATTTTGAAATAATTGTAGGTTGAGAGTAAGTCACAAAGATAATACAGAAGGAGAGAGAGAGACAAAGAGGAGAGGTCCAGGGCGGCCTTCACGAGCTCCCCCTGTGGTTACATCTTCCGTAGTTTGATGCCGTATTGAATGCAGAGCACTGACAGTGGGGCAGCGCATGTAGCTCCGGGCCATCTTGTTACGTGTGGATTCATGTTACCATGGCTGTAATCAAGATGCCAGTCTAGTCCCTCGCCACCGAGTCCTCCCTCATTCTCTTTTATCACCACCACCCTCCCCCTACCTAGTCCCTGGGGGAATTCATCTAGGCCCTTGTCTTTCCTCCATCTCTACAGTTTTGTTATTTGGAGAATGTTTCGGAAATGGAATTATACAGCATGTAATCTTTGAGATTGCTTTTTTCCCCCACTTGGCGTAGTGCCCTGGCCATCCAAGTTGCCGAATGTATCAATCGTTTTTTTCCCCTTTTATTGCAAAGTAACATTCTGCCCTTCAACTGTGACCCACTTCTGCTGTGTGTCTGTGTGCCGCGCCCCTCAGGTCACTGGGAAGATGGATGAGAACCAGTTTGTGGCCGTGACCAGCACCAACGCAGCGAAAGTCTTCAATCTTTACCCCCGGAAAGGCCGCATTGCCGTGGGATCTGATGCCGACCTGGTCATCTGGGACCCTGATAGCGTTAAAACCATCTCTGCCAAGACACACAACAGTGTAAGGCTCGATAACAGACCCGATCTGGTCGCAGAAGGAGGCAGAAAAAGGCAGAGTCTCAACCGTGATAGGAAAAATAACTCAACCGTGATAGGAATGGACATTGTAGCATGTGCTACAAATTGCAAATCGCTAAGGGGAAAGAATAGCTATTTTATCTTATTTAGTGGGGTCAGTAAAAACTGTTCTCACATGAGCATTACCGGGGCTTCTCCAGAGTGGTGCCAGGACACCAGAAGCTTCTAGAAGTCAGGCACCATTCCACTTGCATACTTTGGTATAGCCCCAGTCAGACCAGTGCTTGGTACATGAGAACTAAGTGAGACATCAAATGTCCTCTCATTTTATTCTTTTAAAATAAAATGAGCCCTTTTATTCTCTTGAGCCCTTGTCCTCTCAAGTAGGGTTGCTTACAACACCTGGATGGCGGTCCCTCTTACTGTCCTGACAGACATGATCCGCTTTGGCTTCTCTGAGGACAAGGAGTTACCCACAGCCATTCGATCACAGTTTTAGGATCTGCGGGCTTGGGTGTCTTGTGCCTCTGGGTCTGCCCTGTGGGGCTGAGGGATTATCTCTCTTGTTAATGTGACTCTGGGCACAAGACTTTATGTCTTAGATGCCTCAGCTGAGAGTGAGGGTTCAGATGAGGTCCCCAAGGGTCCTGTGGTCCAGTTTGATTTAACAGAGCTTTTGCACCCCATGTGGATTCTTCACAGACAAAATGGTGGAGGGACAAGATGGAGGGAGCACAGATAAGGGAGCCTGATCCCTATTGGAAAAGAAATGGGCCTCAGGCAGAAGCGTTTTGCATCAGGAACTCATTTGAATCTTGGAGTGAATTTGTTTTTTCTTTTTTAATTTCAGATTAATATGAGGATGCATACGATTAGGTTATATAGTTTACAATTCTTAGATTAAAGCCTGAGTTGTAGCTGTGTCCTTCACCCCGGGAGAGTGCCATATACTCATTCGGAGTATTCCTAATGGAGAGATTATTCTTTGTGAAGCTCTAAATTGCAGGCTGGCTCAATAGAGAACATAGTACTGAGCCCTCCGCCCCACGCCGCAACCCCGTGATGGGGGTGTCTTCTGGCATTTCCCTGTCCTCTCTCATTTGGAGAGGGGTTGGAGCTGCAGTGAGCTCGGGCCCAGGCTGGCTTATGCTGGCACCTGTGGGTGCCAGGATGGGGGTGGGTGCTTCTCAGAAGGCTGCTCACTTCCCTGGGTCTAGCTGACTGTCCCTCCTTCTCTGCTGGCAGGCTCAGCCTGCAGCATGGCCTCCTTCTCACAGCTCAGATCACAACCCCTTGGGGGTTCCGACTGACCTGCCCAGCAGACCTACCTAATTCTTTTTTTTTTTTTTTTTTTTTTTTTTTGCAGTTTTTTGCTGGGGCTGGGTTTGAACCTACCACCTCCAGTATATGGGCCTGGTGCTTTACTCCTTGAGCCACAGGCACCACCCCTGACCTACCTAATTCATATGCATTTAATGTCACCCGGCCATTTACTCTTTTATTTGACCTTCTCAATAAAGGGACTGGTATTATCCCAGTTGGGCAGATAAATGCACGGAGGCTTAGCGAGCTTAAGTGACCAGTCTAACGTTACATAGCGATTTTGCGGTCAACCCAGAATTAGAACCTGAAATTGTTCAGAGCTCTTCCCTGCCAGCCTGCAGCAACTTGGCCAGGGCTGGGTGGAGAAAACGCTTCCCCTCCCTTGCAAGCATCCCTTCCCCCAGAGGAAATATCAAGGGCAGACTGGGCCCCTTATTTGAGATGCATGTGGCTTAGCCAGGGACCTCGCCTTTGGAACTCTTAAGAAAAAGAGAGGATGAGAAGGAGTGAAGTATTGAGAAGGGAGGTTCTGCCTTCTAGACCTTTCCACCCAAACCTGCCCTGCCTTTAACTCCAGGTGACCCATGTAAGAAATGTTGGCTTTCAAAAGCCAAATGTTGGCTTTTTGTCCTTACCTATTTCAAAGAGCGCACACTACAGGCTTGTGCGTGAATCACCTGGGAAGACACGAATAGGAGACTTTCCCCATGTAATGTGGTGTTTCCTGCTAATTGGCTGTAATTTGGAGCATCTAGCTAACTATTATTGACAGCCTTGCTGCTAAGCCTCTGCTGGACTTTGCAGGCATCTGGCCAGATGAGTCATCTTAGGAGTCCATGCAGATGTAGGTTAAAAATGTTTCTATGTGGTGAGCCACCAAGCTTCCCACCTCATGGTCTGATGGAGGGCAGACTTGGAGTACCCCGAGCTGTGATCTGACCCTTGGACTTCTCAATTTTAAATCACTCAAGAGCCCCGCAGCTCTTCTGGGTGTGTGTTCACGGGCAGCTCAGCTGAGTTTGTGCATGGTGAGCTGTCTCAGACACGGCAGGCTTTGCAATCTTGTTGTCAAAGTGCATTAAAAGCCAGACTGTCTGCTCAGCACCTGTGGCTCAAGTGGCTAAGGCGCCAGCCACATACACCTGAGCTGGCAGGTTGGAATCCAGCCTGGGCCCGCCAAACAACAATGACGGCTGTAACCAAAAAAAGCCCGACAGTGACTGAGTGACTGTTTCTAAATGCCCACTGTGTGCTGTGTAGCATGCTAGAAGCTTTTGTTTGTTTTATTTCATTGATCCTAGCATCAGTCCTGCCAAGTGAGCCCTACTTATCTTCTTATGATGAGGAAACTGTGGCTCAGAGGAGTGGAAGGGACTTGTCCAGGGACATCCAGCTGGTGAATTGCAGACCTGGGATGTGAGCCCAGGGCAGAAGGCTCCATGGCCAAGGCCGTGGCCATTGCTCTGCCTCATAGGGCACGAGAGGAGGTTGTCAGAGCATAGCCATGGAGTAATGTGGAAGAGACGGGCTCCAGCCAGGCCTCATAGCAGGCATCCTCAAACTAGAGCCCGCGGGCCACATGCAGCCCGCCTAGGACATTTATCCAGCCCACCAGGTGTTTTTGCTGCCGCTGCCTGTCCTGCTTAGCAGCCAACTCGTCCCGGGGCCTGCAGTCTGGCCCTCCAACGGTCTGAGGGACAGTGAACTGGCCCCCTGTTTAAAAAGTTTGAGGACCCCTGCCTTATAGGATACCTCACACCCTTCCAAAGGGTATTGCAGAGATGATCGGGGATGACACTTTTTCTGATGTCACCTTCACACAAGCCTCAGGAGGGTGGAAGATGAAGAAACCAAAACTCTGAGACAAGAGTAAAGTGATCGGCCCAGAGTCCCTGAGCTTCCGGATTTTATCACACCTGAGCCGCCTTCGGGTTTAAGATAGATCTGCCCTTAGATCTTATGCTGCTATGAAAGAAACCACAGCCAAGGTGAGGAGTCTCATGGGAGACTCCCATCAAAATGTGGTGGCCACCAAGAGCCAGTGGGAAGGGAATCTCCGGCAGGAAATCTTGAGTGCCTCAGCTTTGGCTGTGGGTGCTGGGAGGGAAAAATGTAAGACTTGGGCGCTCCATCCCCGCTGTGTCGGGAATCCATGCTGGAGTCTCCCTCTTCCCTGCCCCCCGGGGCCTCTCTGCCTTGCTCCTTGGGTAGCTCCCACATTACTGGGGAACAGTGTGCTGACAGCTCCCGCTGCTGTTTTCGCTTGACGTTGGATCGTGGGCATGTCTGCATTTCCATGCTGAGTAGGTGCTGACAAGCTGGCTGCAGCCGCTGTGTGCTGCCCCCACTGCACTAAGCAGGCGTCTTCCTGACCCTCGGGGCACAGCTCTGCTCAGAGCCAGCTCCCTGAGAGCTGAGAACCTGCTCTCAACTGTACCAGAAGCCCAAGCTGCTTTTCATGGCTGGAGCTGCCTGTGTATCCTCAGGCCCTGGGCTCAGCCTCCAGCCGCTGGTGTTGGGAATGGAATAGGCAGGGAGAAGCAGGAGGCACTCGGGATGTGGGTGACCACGGCTGCAAGAGGTGACTCTGACACGTGGGGTCTTTACTGTCAGGGTATGATGCCCACTCTTATCTGTCACCTTATTCCGCTGAAACTTATATAGGAAACCTACCTATTTCCCAAGAGGGCGTTTGGATTGGTTCCTGTTTCACCAGGAATATTTGAAACCAGGATAGCTGCATTGTTCTGGAAATTAACCAACCCTCAGACATTTTAAAAGAGGCATCTCTCTTCAGAGACCCCAGTTTCCTTCATAGCGACTTTGGTTTAGCCACACTGCTACACCTTGCAAAACCAGGCAAGCCAGAGGGAGAACCTACTTGTGCCCCATTTCAAGGTTAAATTAGAACTTGGTCAGGGAAGGCTTTTGGAATTCAATCTGCATGGAGTTGGAATTGGTGGGAACGTTCGTCCCTTCTAATGGGACAAACGTTTTATTTATATTTGCACAGCATTTATACACACTGTGCATGCAATTATTCTGTTCAGTTATTTTTCTTCTGAAATTGGAAAGGTAGAAAATGTAATTTCATGTTAAGATACGGAGATTCAGTGCCTGTTGGGGTGGCTGGCCAGGACAGGAACCACGTCTCCTGGGCCTCTTTTGTCCACAGGAGGTTGGGCAGTGGGTGCATCCAGGCTGCTGAGGTCCATCGAGGTGGCAGGGCCTCTTTTGAGTTTACTGTGCTCTCTTCCTCCAGTCTCTTGAGTACAACATCTTCGAAGGCATGGAGTGCCGTGGCTCTCCACTGGTGGTCATTAGCCAGGGGAAGATTGTCCTGGAGGATGGCACCCTGCATGTCACCGAAGGCTCTGGGCGCTACATCCCCCGGAAACCCTTCCCTGATTTTGTTTATAAGCGTATCAAGGCAAGGAGCAGGGTGAGTGGTTTTGTTCCTATGAATTGTTTTCTAAATCATGGATTAAGTTCAAGGCCGCAAACATTTATTGAGCACCCTGAATCAAAATATTGAGATGAATACAGAGGATTATAGGGATAAGAGGAATCTGATCTTTTTATTCCTGGAACTTAAAATATTTGAGGAGGAGGAGTCAGGGGTGTCCACAGCCAGCCTGAGCAAAGTGTTGTGATGAGGAGTTTTGGGTGAGGGCCCAGAGGATGGAACCACTGCTGCAGATTAGTGAGGGAAGGGCCATGGGGAGAGGGGATTTTGAGTTGGGTTTTGAAGATTAAGTAGGAGTTCGTCAAGTCAAAGAAAGGAGATGAGGAACTGGGTGGAGAGAATGTCACAAGCAGAGAAAATGTACCATATATTCAGGGTGTGGTGAACCGCCCACATCCCTGATGTGGGGACTGTATGGCAGGGAAGGGATGGAGCTATAAGGGAATTAAAAGGAGATTAAAAGGTAAGTTTGGGACCAGATCTTAAACCCCACACCAGATCCTCCTCATGGTGTGTTTAGGGGAGTCTTACAGGGCCTAAAGATGAAGTTCCTTTGGAGAAAAATGGTAAGAAATGCTAGTTTTTGTAGGGCAATCAATTACCAGTGACCCATCTTGTGGGGAGCTTGGCCTAGAGTTGGGTCCTTGGGTTCTTCCTCTTTGGGAGGGCTGCTTGGGAGGTGTCCTCTGTGACTCTGGCCTGAGTCCGGCAGCTCTTGTGTTTTGCAGCTGGCGGAGCTGAGAGGCGTTCCTCGTGGCCTGTACGACGGACCTGTGTGTGAGGTGTCTGTGACGCCCAAGACAGTCACTCCAGCCTCCTCAGCTAAGACGTCTCCTGCCAAGCAGCAGGCCCCACCTGTCCGGAACCTGCACCAGTCTGGATTCAGCTTGTCTGGTAAGTTCACAGCTTGGGGAGGGCCTAGTCCTGTGGGGCCAGCCAGCCTGTGGCTACATTTGAAAAAGAGGTCAGAGATGGAAATAAGCGACATTCTCAATCTTCCCGAGGTGGGAAATACAGTGTACTGATAACGCAGAGATGTGTTTTCATAGGAAATGACCAGTTAAGTTTCAGAATCTTTTTTTTTAAAATTTCATATTATTAGAGGGTACATGTTTTATTTACATACTTTCTGTACAGATTGAGTCAAAGTTAAAAGTGTGCCTTGGACTTGATAGGTGTGAATTTACCTGTTCCCTCGTGCCCAGCCCAGAATCTTGGTAGTAGTTTATATCACATGTAACGCTACAAGGCCCCCACTATGTGTAATGTCTCGTATGTTAAGAGGACATTTTTCAGTTGATGTCCACTGTGAGGACACAGTGCTATTTCAGCACTTCTGTTCTCCCCTTCAGTGTGTTGTAGTAGTTCAGCGTGTAGAGTCTGGGGCCCATCTTGGGAACTCAGCCTGAGCTGTGCCTCAGTCTCCTCACCTGTGAAATGGACAATATTTCATAGAAGTGGCTCCCTCCTGGGGTTGTTCGTGAGGACTAAATGAGTTCATACTCGGGTGAAGTGCTTAGAACTGGCCATCTGAAAACCGTGAGCTATTCGCCTGGATAAAATGTGTAATGTCCCCTTGGTTAGGAAAGGGTCCTCAATATAGAGTTTTCTTCCCTTATCCCATCCGGCCTGGGAATGGAATTCCCACTTCCAGAGACAGGTAGCTACCCAGATTCCCGTGGTATGTTAAAGAAACAGTTAGTCAGACAATTTTTCGTTTTCCTTGTCAGGTGTTCTGGTTTTTAGAAAGTTACCATGAGGGTCATACATGAATGACCGATTTTCAAAAAATTAAAAAAGTAATGAACTTTAGTTTTGCCGTTAAGTAAGATGGGCACGATCCCGTCTGTGCTATCTGGTCTCACCAGGCCATTCGGATATAAGGTACAGTTGTTAGCCCTTCTTGCGATTATCATGTAGGTTTAAGGACATAGAACACCCGAGAGGAGGGGATGGGGCCAAAGAAAAGCCACGTGGGAACACTGAACGCGTGGCGTCCCCGACGGAGGGGCGTTTTCTACATAGTCTCGGTTTCTCTAGTATAGATCCAGTTGGCTTCCACAGGTACAGGCTGATTCTTTGGCCCACCTTGGCTCCATGTCCTTTTTGTAGTTTGAATTTTCTATGAGGTTTAGAGGGAAGGACAGAAATTGTGGCTGGTACGTTTCCTCCCACGCTGCGTGATTAAGACTTGAAGCTGGAACTCTGTGACACTGGCGCGGCAGTCCCTTACCCTCTGTCCTGTCCTCTCTCTCTCCAGGCGCTCAGATCGATGACAACATTCCCCGCCGCACCACCCAGCGCATCGTGGCTCCCCCTGGTGGCCGTGCCAACATCACCAGCCTGGGCTAGAGCTTCCTGCCTCGCCCTGCACTTGGGGATGGGGGATGGGACACCTGAGGACATTCTGAGACTTCCTTCCTTCCTTTTTTTTTTTGTTTAAGAGCCTGTGATAGTTACTGTGGGGCAACCAGTTCACGGGGACCCCCTCTTTGGGCCCCGCACTCCGTCTCTCACCGAGAGTTACTGATTTTGCTCCCCCACTTCCCTCCACATCTACGAATATCACACCCCAGTCTGTCCACCAAGCTCACACACGGAACTGCATCCAACACTCAGACATGCGAAACAGAGAAAATCACGAGGGTGTTCTTCATCTCGAGCCTCCGTCGTGCTCCTTAGTTTCTTCCTTTTCGTGGGTGGGGAAGATGAAGTGAATTGCCCAGAGCTGCCTTTTTCTTTTCTTTTTAAATTTTTTTAAAAGAGTTTTCTTCGTGGGGCTGGGGAGGGGTTCAGGGGGGTGGGGTGGGGGAGATTCTTTTTTAATACTAAATTGGAAAATCTAATTCATTATTAATACAAGGGGTTTGAACTGGACATCCTAATGATGCAATTATGTAACCGTCAAGCTGATTCAGGATGGTTGGCAAGCTCGCGTCCATCCTGAGAGGCTCCAAAACGTCCACATAATAGCCATTCCATAGCCTTCTGGGTCAACTGTTGATAAAGGGCAGGCTTGCTTTTTTGTCCTAGATTTTTGTTGCAAATTAAATCTTTTGAGGTGAAATCTCTTCACCATTTTTCTGCTCTTTCTCTCTTTTTCTTTAGCTCATGAATATTTTCAACTGTCTCTCTCTCTCTTTGTGTCTTCTCCGGCCCTTGTCTCCGAGACAGTGTTTTTTCCCACCTTCCTCTCTTGTCTTTTCAGATTGCCAGGTCTGCCATTTGGATGTGGCCATAGGACCCACCCGAGGCATTTGAGTGTTGCTTTTGCAACCATAGTCATGTGTTGTCCTAGCCTGTGTAAGACTGGTGCTACCCACCCCATCTCTAGATGTGTGTCAGAGGTGGAGACTCTTGCCAGGTGCAGGGATGGACTGAGCCGTGTCACCCATGGTATCACGCGTGGGCCCGGCATGGACCCCAAAACAGTGCTGAGAAGTCAAAGAAGTCTGAGGCTGAGGAACAGGGGAGTTTCTCTTCTGTGCGGTGCTGGCTGGCTAAAGACACAGTCAAACCTGTAAATCGAGCCCTGTTTGCCCAAGCGAGCCAACCAAAGGCAGCCAAGAGCTCAGCAGTGCTAAGCTAGTGGGAATCTGGCCGGAGCACCTGCTTATCTTTGGGGGATTCCAGAACACAACTGGGGCTTCTCACCTTCGGGGGAAAAGAGAATCTATTATTTTTTTCTCATCCAATTATTTCAAGAGATGTAATGCAATATAGCGAGGCCCTATGCAGTCAGAAAACCACTGGGAAATTTGACTTCAAGTCCATTTTACTTTATAAGAGGGAAAACAAATCTGGTTTGTGAATGACACATCACGTCAGAGCAGTCAGGAGGAGAAAAACCTTACAAATGAAACAAGTGGCTCCCTAGAGACCACAGGTGGCCTCACGTCTCTATCCCACCCTCTCCTTGTCTTGCTGACTAGCTGGCCATTTGTGCCTGTCCCTGTCCTTGCTGACTCGTGTCACATTTCATTCCAGACGTGTTTACAGGTTCTCTTAAGCAATGTTACGTTTGCAGGCTTTTCTAAAACCAAATCTGCTTTCGTAAAGCACAACATCAAAAAAAGTAGGGCATGACATCATTTCCCCTCCTCTCTTCACACGTTTTGCCTTTGGGGTTATGGTTGGGGGTTCGGGTTTTTGTTGTTGTCATTTATTTGTTATTTTAAAGGTAAATTGCACTTTTTTAAAAAAAAAATAATTGGTTGACTTAATATATTTGCTTTTTATTTTTCTCACCTGCACTCACAGGAAATTTGAACAAGTTGGAAACAAGTAATTTTGTTTCAATTCTAAGGAACAATTGCAGCTCTTTAGTATTCACTTGAGTCTTCCCGTTTGTCCTGTTCAAGGTCATGGTCATTTTGGTTGTTTTGATTGTTTTCTTCAAAAACAATTTGAAACCTGACGATTCCTGCAGGCTGTGTAAGCATGTTTACCTGTTGGCTTGCTTTTTGTGTCTGTTAAATGAATGTCACATGTAAACTGCTAAAATAAATCGACAGTGTCTCAGAACTGAGTTAACTGCGGTGACTTGATGCTCTAAAACAGTGTAGGATTTAAGAATAGATGGTTTTTAATCCTTGAAATTGTGATTGTGACCCAAGAGTGGAGGAACTTTCAGTTCTCAAGCTGATAAAGTGTGTAGCCAGAAGAGTACTTTTTTTTTTTTTGTAACCACTGTCTTAATGGCAAAATAATTATGGTAAAAAACAAGTCTCGTGTTTATTATTCCTTAAAAGCTCTGTGTTATATTACCATGGAACGCCTAATAAAGCAAAATGTGGTTGTTTCCGGGCTGTGTCTGTATTGAGGTGTTCTGGAGGCGGCTGCCTGGCTTGGGCCTCCAACAAAACTCCCTCTCTGGAAGCATTCGTGGAGCCCTCGGCTTTGGTTTGGCGACCGTGCCAGTTCAGGAATTCTTCGCTCCGTGTTGCTGGTGGCTCTGTCTAGGCTATAGGATGGGGTCTCATTCCCAGCAAGGCTGCGGCCTGTAGGTATGTGGCAAGCTGAGTGTCAGAATCCACAGGACCCATCCTGGAGAGCCACACAGCCTCTGGAGCAACCTGCACACCTAAGTTTGCAACTGGGAGTCAGGTGGGAGTGTGTAGGTTCGTGTGGGCGACCCCTCTGGGCTCTAGGCTTCTGTCCAGAGTGTTAACCCCGGGAAATCCCCAGGCACCGGGGCATGAAAGCTGAGGCTGAGGTGAGTTGATTTGGATCCATCCCTCAGTCGAGGGGCTTCAGGGAAATGGGACACGAAGGCTTGGGGTTCCATGCTCAACCCACTGCCAAGAATGCTCCAGGGAAAGGGCCACTCCCGCGCCCCAGCAAGGCCTAATGTGTGGTTCCCGGCTCCCCTGTAGCTGGCGCTGGCATTACCGGTTCTGAAAACTGAACAAGGAGGTCGTGTGCTGTGGGCGCCCCAGGTCCAGCTTAAGGTTCCCGAAGTCTTTTTTTTTTATTTGTTTTTTCTCTTTTTCCATCCCTCCTCTTTCCCTTCTTTCTCTTTTTGTTTTCTACCCAGCCCTGTGCCTAACAGGATATGAAGTGATTGCAAAAATACAGACATGACACCCAAGTTTTATAAACAAAGAGCATGGGGGTGAAGGGAAAATCAGAGTAGGAAAAATGAGATAAGGCCCGAGGGGGTTAGTGCAAAACGCCTGCTGGACCGCTGGAAGCTCCCTGGGGAGGGCCGAGTGTTTCAGTAATAAACAGACACACAAAAGAAATAGGGCCAGTTTTAACATTCACGGTGACAGCAGATAAAAATAATTAGTCCTTCAGAAGAAATACATCCAATCCTGATCCTTGGCCCTGACAGCAAGTCCTGGGTCTTCCGGGAACCACCACGGTGCTGAGAGTCTGGGGCTGGCTCTCACCCTGCCTGCCAAGGGCTGAGCTCTTTCTGTCACTCAGTGAAATGGCATCTGTCCAGTAGACGGGGGCACTAAGTCACCCGTAATATTTATGGGGCCTGGGATAAAAAGTAAAGTGGGGACCCCAGGGCCACAGCCTTATCCTCCTCTCATTCCCACCCTGGCTTGACCCCACCCTGAGACGGCCTCCTGCCCCCCCACGCCTGTGGACACAGCAGCCCACGTATCCGGGTTCTGCCTATTAGGGTGGGAAGCTCAGTAGGTTCTCAACTCCTCAGGCTGAGAAAAGATTTTCTCTAGACCAGGTGTCCTCAAACTAAGGCCTGCAGGCCACATGCAGCCTGCCTAGGACATTTATCCAGCCTGCCGGGTGTTTTTGCCACCAATGCCTGTCCTGCTTAGCAGCTGAGTCATCCCTGGGCCCACAGTCCGGCCCTCCAATGGTTTGAGGGACAGGGAACTGGCCCCCTGTTTAAAAAGTTTGAGGACTCCTGCTCTAGACCAAGATTAGGATATGGAAGTATAAAAGAACTTGGTGAGAATGAAAGAGAAAGAGAGAAAAGGGCAGGGAGAGGGGGTGGCATCCCCAGGCAGGAAAGGAGGAATGGGGGGGGGGCCCGCGGGGCTTTTCTGACTGCTCCTGTCAAGGGGTTCTGTTGTTTCTTTGTCCTGTCTTTGCCCGGGATTGCTGAGAGTAATAGTGGATGCTTACAAGGACTAGGGAAGTGTTACCTCTTCCCTCCAACAATCATTGGGAAGGTCATCCTGGTTAGAGGGGGATCTGAGACTTTGGCCCCTAGTAATCGACCTTTTAGTGACTCTCGCTAAATTGACACTCCTCTTTGTATTAAACTCTATAATCTCCAAATCATCATGGGTCTCATGGACAGAAGGCAAGTCCACATCCAGCCACACTTGGCTGGGTGCTTGTTAGGAAGCCAGGGGGCGCTGCGCTCTGTTCCCGGGAGGATTCCAGGGCGCAGGAACTTGCTTGCACGCCCCGTGCACTGCTGCCACCTACTGGACAGACTGCAGCCTCCCAAAGCTACGTTTTTTTAACAGGTTACGTTCCAAACTGCTGGGCAAATATTTCGTCAACCACCAGTAGGTGTTCCTCCTGTTATCCGGGAAGAAAAAGGCGTGAGCATTCAGAACTCTTTATGAAAGTGGAATTAAGCAATTAAAGGCAACTCGGGAAAGGATTATTTTTCAGGGTCCCTGTTCAGGAATGGCTGGAAACTGCAGGGCAGGACCCGGTGGGTGGAAAAGATGGAGACCTGGGAGTGAGGGAGAGGACGGGGTGGTAAAAATTCCAATGGCACAAGCCTTTGCAAGCATCGCATTTCAGTAAGCAGCCCCAGATCAGATTTACATGAGAGTCACTAAAAGCTGACAGTGACCCAGGTCATCAGGGAATGAACATCAGGGTAAGAATCACCTGGGGCCTCATATGCTTTACATAAAAAGCTTAAGTTCAAGGGTCAGGTTGATGACCTAGGAGATGACTGGGCCTGAGATCATACGAACTGGGCTGGGGGTTACTGCAGGAGCAGCCATCTCCATTTTTTTCTTTATTCCATGTTGCAAAGACTTGTTAATTCTTTGGGAAGTCTTTCTGATTTCCCCCATTAGCTACATTCTTCTGCTTATGTGACCCCGTGGTCGACAATTGGTCACAACACTGATCACAATTATCTGTTCCCAAGTCTGCCTTCTCCTCTGGGCTGAGACCAAATTGGACCCATTGTCTACCATAGTAGTGTCTGAGTTGCTCCCAGGCACCCAAGATTTGTGGAAGTCCAGCTCTCCACAAATGGTCAGCTAAAGAGAGACTCATGGAGGTGTGATTCTATACACCACACTGTCCTTCTCTCTGCCAAGCAAGCCCACAGAGAAGGGCATTTGTGAACGAAAACCCCCCCAAGGATGATCATGCAGGGATGGAGGGAAGACGGCCGATTTGAGAGCTACTGAAGAGGTGGAATGAACAGACTTGGACACTGTTGATACAGAGTGGCTCAAGGATAACTAGGAATTGGAGGTGACCACTAGATTCTTGGTTTGGAGTAACTAAATGGCTGGTGGTTTCCAGTTTATGAAACACTAAAGTTGAAACAGATTTGTGAGGGAAGGCAGTTTGTGAGTTCCATATTTTACGTGTGTTTGAGGTGGTGTCAAATACACCAGTGAGGCTGGAGAAACAGTTGGATGTATGGGTTTGACATCGGGAGGGATGCCATTATCTCATCGTGACCACTTGGGAGTCGTTGGCACATAGATGGAAGGGGAACCATAGATGCAGAGATTGCCTAGGAAGATGATGTGGAGGGACGTGGAATAGACAGGCTGATGGGACAGAGCTGAGGGATTCTAAGCACCAAGTCCACTAGACAGAAAGGGCTGGCGAAGAATGCTGACCAATCCTCAGAGAGATGGGAAGAAAGTAAGACCAGAGAGATGGAAATTGATACAAGAAGGGAGAGATCAATGGCACCAATCACCCCTACAGGGTTGGGCAAGATAGAGCTGGAAAACATCTCTTAGATTTAGTAACAGGGAGGTCATTTTATGGTCTGTTCTGAATTTGAAAAGTAAGTGGGAAGTGATAAAATGGATCCAGTGGACTTAGACCCCTTATGCAAGAAAACTGGCTCCAAAGAAGAGAAGAAAAATAGAGTGGGATCAGAATGGAAATGCAGAGTCAGGCGAGGGCTTTACAAAAATCTTTAAAGATGTTTAAGTGTCGATAGAGTTAGCTGGTGTTGCCAGTAGAGAGACTGAGGGTATAGATAGGAAAGTTTTCTTAGAAGGCAAGAGCAGCTGGCATAGAAGAAAGGACGGACTTGGGGACAAAGTGGGATTGGACAGGTGCGTAGGCCGGCTGGGTGTTGTGCACAGGAGTCGTATTCATCTGGTAGAGAGATATTAGTAAGTTTCTACATATTCCCTGTGAAGTGAGAGGGAAGGACATCTGCTGAGGGGAACACAAGGAACAGAGGGTCAGAGATTCAAGATATAGAAAGGGAACAGCAGCAGCTGAGGAAAAAACACACAGCAGGAGTCCTGAGTGTTCAGGGCGTTGTGTTCAGTTGAAGTCAGCTTTTATCATGATGAACAACCAGCTAAGTTCTGCCGTTTTCTGTAACAGTGCTCTGGGGCTCGTGCCCAAGCTAGAGAGGGCAACGTCTGGGATCATCTATGATCGCAGTTTGACCAAGAAGATACAACAGGAGGCCACAGGGTCAAGGGTCCGGCTATTGGTGACAAAATGAATGAACGGTTATCCCATGACATCCAAGTAGGGTGGAAAAGGAAGGCAGGAAGAAGCTGGTGACCAGGAAGAAGGGCCATGGACTAGGGGTCCTGGTGCTACCCAGGCACAGAAGTAGTGGGGTGTCAGAACAAGCCACCCAGAAGGACAGGAGGGTTTTCAGAGAGCAAGGTGTCTACGTCAGTGATCATAGCAAATAGAGCATCCAGGTCAATAAAATGTCCCCCGAGTGGCCAGCTGAGCGGGTACACAGGATGAATCACAAAACTGAAAGACCAGGAAACTGGATGAGTCGCCCACATGGGCGTTGCAGAAACACCTACTGAAGGGAGCAGTGCATAGCCCAGTGCTGGGGGAGTGAGGAAGGGGCCCTGGGGGTGGAGGTAACAGCTGAGCATATCCAGAGGAACGGGCACTGAGGGAATATTGAGGCAGCTTCACCCCCTGAAGAGTGTGGAGAGCGAGAGGCAGGGGAAGCTCCACCCGAGGAGACTGGCAGCACACTTTTGCCTTAGAAAGGAGGATTGGGGGTTCTTTTAAGGCGAGGGGGTAAGAGAGAAGGCCCAGTGAAGATGAGAGGTTATTGAACCGTATGAGTGAGTGTACTGATTATGATCTTGTCTGTAGAGCTTGGGAAGGGGGATTTGGTCAAATGAGCAAGCACAGAGGGGGACGGATGCTCAGAGGGACAACACCTGGTGACAGTGGGGAGAAGAAAGGAGAACGTACGATGGTCTGGACTCCCTGTCCCTTTTGCATGGTGGCACTTGGGGCTGGTGGAATTTCGCTGTGGCCTGGAGAAAGGCCAGGTATTGGGGTTGGGTCATGAGATGACGTCCCACGTGGTGGGGACCACCGGGAGTAGTCCAGTGATGGTCAGAAGGCTCTTTACTGTGACACTGTCCCTGTCCTTTGGAGGTGGTGCTCTGGACTAAGACAGGGTGGTGGTGGGGCTGCTGTGGTGGGAATTGATCTAAGGGCACAGCAGGAGGAAATTGAGGGAACTAGTGGGGAGGTTGAAGTGCCTGCTGTGGGGCCCTGTGGGGCACAGAGCCCAGGCTAGGGAGGTTAACAGTGGGCCACAGAGAGGCAGTGGGACTAACGGCAGGATGTCAGAGTGGGGGAAAGTGGGTAAGAAAACTGATCACAGAGTGGGAGATGGAGCTGAGACCCCGTAGGCAGGATACCCCGACCCCTCCCAGCAGCCGGCTTGCCCCTTTCTCTTCTCTGGACAGAGGGGTCAGTTCTCTACATTCTGGCCTGAAATAAGTAACAAAAGGCAAACAACGCATGTCTCCAGCAGAGGGCGCAGAAGACCACGAGTAAATCGACAGGTTGTCTTACCCTTGACTCAGACAGACTAACCTGAGGACTCAGACTCAGAGGCTGCTGCTTTTTTTTTTCTTTCAGTTTTTGGCCAGGGCTGAGTTTGAACCCGACACCCTCCGGCATATGGGGCTGGCACCCTACTCCTTTGAGCCACAGGCACCGCCAAGACTCAGAGGCTTCTTCCGAAGCTGAGGGAAACCTTTGCAAGGAGAGGAAAAAATCAAGAGAAGTGACCATCAGGAATGGTTGGCCTCATTGTCAAGTCCACTGTCGGCTGGTCTTCACTGAGGAGGGACTGATCCTAAATTGCTGTGAACAGCAAGACCGTCAGTTCTCTCCTCCCTGCCCCGGTGTCCACACTTGGGTTCGATGAAGGGTGCCTGGGGTCCTCGGACTTGCAAGATAAAGCTGCAAATAGCCGGTATCCAGCAAGGACGTGGCTGTCGGGGGTCTTCACCTTCATCCCCTCTGAGCTCACCCCGTCCCCCGTGCACAGACCAGCTTGGCTGGGTGGTTCTGTGTGGTAGGAAGGAGGTTTTCGGGATGAGGATGGTGTGTGGAACTCTAGCACAGGCTTGGCTGTCACGGCAAGTCGCATGAGTCATTTCAATGCAATAAATCATTTGAACTTTACAAGCCATGGTGTTCCGTCTTTGTCAGCCCTCCCCGTGTCCCTCCTGCCCCGAGCGGAGGCCGTGCTCCTTGCAGCCTCTGCAAGACCCTCACGGTCAAGAGTGCCACCTGCCTGTCATCTTGTCTGCGCCAACCCTCTCCCAATATCAGATCTTGACAAAATCACGATGCATTCACGCATCTGTCTCCCTTTGTCCCCTCTCCAGAGTGTTTTCAAGGCATCATTTTATATACTCTTTCAAAATTCTTACAAAAATTAATTATATGTATGTGGTGTGTATATACATGTTTTTAATGCATCACCAAACCAACACAATTTCCCCACGTCTTGTCTATAAAACTTAATGCAAAATTACTAATATTTTCCTTCCTTCTTTGTGTCCTATTCTAGGCCATGTTTCCCTCCTGGCTCTTTTTGTGTCTTTTCGTGTTTCTTCTTCGGCAGAGCCCACAGATTTCCACATCACTGTTCGTTTCCTGAGATCTCTGTTCTCTTTTCTGCAAAGAAAGAATTGGTCAGTCCCAGATGTCAATATTGCCAGAAACCACCGTGTACAGCTATCCAGGGCTTCTTTTACTTTTGGCCTAGATGGAGTGTAGGAACTGGATATATACTTCCATGTGAGAGAAACTTTTAAAACTTGGCCAGGTGCAGTGGTTCACTCCTGTAATCCTAGCACTTTGGAGGCCCTGAGGCAGGTGGATTCTTTGAGCTTAGGAGTTCAAGACCACCCTGAGCAAGAGTGAGACCCCATCTCTACTAAAAATAGAAAAGTTAGCCATGCATTGTGGTGGGGACCTATAGTCCCAGCTACTTGGGAGGCTGAGTCAAGAGGATCACTTGAACCCAGGAGTTAGAGGTTGCTGTGAGCTATGATGATGCCATAGCACTCTACCTGGTGCGACAGAGTGAGACTCGATCACAAACAAACAAACTGGCCAAAATACATGAAATCTTGGTTTTCTTTCTTTCTTTCTTTTTTTATTAAATCATAGCAGTGTACATTAATACTATCATGGGGTACTGTGTACTGTTTCCGTATACAATTCAAAATACTTTCATCCAACTGGTTAACATAGCCTTCATGTCTTTTTCTTAGTTATCGTGTTAAGACGTTTATATTCTACATTTAGAGAGATTGACATGTACCCTTATAGGATGAAATCTTGGTTTTCAAGACAGGCAAGGAAGCACAAAGATCCTGAGACATGGGACACAGGAGGAGAGGCCACCTGCTGGCCCAGCCCACCATCTGGGGAGTTTCTCATCCAATGTACAGGCAGGGGGATAACAGGCAGAATGGGACAGTGTCTGTGGGCTGCAGACACGAGCTGGGAGTGCAGTGAGCAGAAGTGGTTAGAGTTCACAGCGCAGAGAGCCAGAGAGAAGACAGACAAACAGGAGGAGAGCTCTAGGTGTCTGCAGAGGGGCCGCCTGGAGGGGTCAGGTGAGCCCTGATTAGATTGCACACACGTGCGTGAAATCCTTAAGACTGATGAAACCACCTAAAAGGATCAGGTGGGTCATCGCTTAGATAGACACATAGATTTACTATGAGGAATAGTTCCTATTGTAAAACAAAGCAAAAACCTCATAACTCCCAGTGCATTGCAGAGAACACTTAGAAATATAGTTTGCTTTGGCGCTGGGACAGAACGTGGTGTATACATATGGTGCATGTTATTCAGCCACAAAAAGGAAAGAAACCTTGATACATGCTACAGTATGATGAACCTCGAGGATATTCATGAATAGTGGATGAAATAAGCCATTCACAAAAGCACAAAGACCTCCCTTTACGTGAGGTCTGTAAAATAGTCAGTTTCACAGAGACAGAGAGAGTAACAGTGGTTGTGGGGGGTTAGGGTGGGGAGAAGCAAGGAGTTATTGTTTAATGGGACAGAGTGTCTGTTTGGGATAATGAAATAGTTCTGGAAATAGTTGCACAACATGGCAAATGTACTTAATGCCATTGAGTTGTACACTGACAATGATTAAAATGGTAAATTTTATAATATGTAAATTTTACCAAAATAAAGAGAAAAGCAGCCAGAAAAGGACAGAACTATAGAGAGGGTAGGAAGAAGTGAAGCTCAGATAGTTCAAGTGATTTGTCTTAAGTTTATACAGCTGGCAGGTGGCTTTGCTGGGAGGCAAACCCAGGCTGTCCTAAAAATCTCCATTCCTGCATTCTTAGTCGTTGTGTTATTTCAAGAACACTGAATAAACTTCCCAACCAATTTTGGAATACAGGTAAATATACTCGATGTCACTAGAATGATCAAATGGATTTTAGGGTGTTCAAGGTTTGTTTTGCTACTGTTTCCTGGAGTTTTTAGAACAGTTTTGCAGAGATCAACAGGCAGGATTTTCTTTGTCCACGAGAGGGCGACTTCAGCACAGTCTTTAAGTTCACGGTTCTCAGCCTCTCGCTGGTTCCAGCAGGGCAGGATTGGGTCTGTGCAAATGACCTCTCCCTGGGAGTAGTTAGCCTCATATAGACCATTGTTCCTCTTTGGCAAAATTCAGAGGTACTCAAACATGCGCAGAGGCACAGCTGCTCCCAGTTTACAGGTGTGAGAGGCACTAAAACCAGAGCCGTTCCTCTCCTCAAAGTGTTTTGTTTGTGGCTTTTCTTACTGGAAATGGGACGGCGTGGGGGGGGGGTCACTTAAGTCTGACCTTCTGTGATGATTCTGTGTCCTGCGAGAGGGACCCCGGAATGAGGTCCTAAGTGGGATGTCCTGGAGGCGCCACAAGGCTCTAGGCAGGGTCTCCCTGCATAAGGAACATTCAGCAACTCAGGTGGGGAAGAAGAAGTTTACCAGGATAGGCCAGAAAGGATGGGATTTGGAAGGGCTGTTACATTGTGTTGGAGACAGCTGGGCAAAGCCACGGAATAACTGGTTGGTTGGTGTTTTTCTTTGTGTGTGTGTGTGTGTATGACATGATAGTATCACCAGGCAGATGTGAACAATCTGCTGTAGTACAAGCACATATTGCAAAAAAGAGATGTCTTTTCTGACAACTTTTTAATGGCACTGATTATCACTTTATAGGTTTGAGGATACTTCATTCAGAGGAAATGAATATTAAGGCAGCTCAGAGAGACTTTAAGATCCCAGTGCGTGCTTTCAAAAACTCTAGGAATTGAAGGGAACTTCAAATGCACAATCGCCACCCACTTTTTGATGTTTGAACCATCGCTGGGACAACATTCTCCAAAGGTTATCTGGCCTATGCTTGAATTCTTTGTAGTACCAATCAGTACCTACAAGGCATCCATTTCCATTTTAAGTAACTTTACTTCTTCTATCCACTAGAATAAAGCCTTATGTTTATTTCTATCCGCTAGTTAATAAATTAAGTCGTATGTATTACTATAAATAAATGAAGGCATATTTATTTCTATCTGGATTTTCAAATGCTTATTGTTAGTGTTTACTGAACACTGAGCGATAATGCAGGTATAATTTAATTTCCTGATACGTCTCTATAGGTGCCTTGGTCAGCCCAGGCTACCACAGCAGAATCCTAGAGATTGTCTGGCTTAAAACAGACAATCCCTAGTAGCTGTCTGAAAACTTATTTTCCCACAGTTTTGGTGGATAGAAGTCCAAGATCAATGTTCTGGCCAATTTGATTTCTGGTAAGGGTTCTCTTCCAGGCTTGGCGATGGCTGCCTTCTCTGTATATCTGCACATGGCCTGTCCTGGGTGTGTGTTCATGGGGGAGGGAGAGAGAGAAAGAGAGAGTGAGGAAGAGAGAAAGAGAGGGAGGGAGAGAGATAGAGAGGGAGAGAGAGAGACAGTGAGGGAGAGAGAGAGAGAGAGAAAGATCAGTCAATCTAGTGTCTTTTTTTTTTTTT
>NW_003852469.1:3561222-3605296 GCF_000181295.1 Otolemur garnettii | reverse complement strand
TTTTGAGGAAGAGTCTCAAGCTGTCACCCTGGATGGAGTGCTGTGGCATCACAGCTCACAGCAACCTCAAACTCTTGGGCTTCAGCGATTCTCTTGCCTCAGCCTCCAAAGTAGCTGGGACTACAGGTGCCTGCCACAACGCCCGGCCATTTTTTGGTTGTAGTTGTCATTGTTGTTTGACAGGTCCAGGCTGGATTCTAACTTGTCAGCTCCAGTGTATGTGGCCAACA
This sequence comes from Otolemur garnettii, assembly GCF_000181295.1. Classification (NCBI taxonomy): domain Eukaryota; kingdom Metazoa; phylum Chordata; class Mammalia; order Primates; family Galagidae; genus Otolemur; species Otolemur garnettii. The sequence continues at coordinate 3,605,066 of NW_003852469.1, read as the reverse complement.
CCCTAGCCACTGAGCTACAGGCGCCAAGCCCAGTGTCTCTTCTCTAAGGGCACAAATCCTGTCAGACCCGAACCCACCACTTATGTCCTCATTTAACCTTCAAATTACTTCCCTTCATGCTCCCCAATACAGTAAGTCTTCAACACGTGAATTCTGGGGGGAACCCAACAATTTGGTCTGTAGGAATGGAGTGAATACTATCATAGCCTCCTTGTTTTATGGCAAAGAAAACCGTGAGGGATCGATCACCTTTCTCATGCAGTGAGTGTTGGGATTAGGACTGAAACCAGCTGCACCTGCGTCCACAGTGCTGCCCTCCACCTGCGCCATTGGCCTCCTGTTCTTGGAATAGCCAGTCCACCTGGGACTTGAGACACCCTGATGCCAAGTCCTTGCCCCTGGAGCTTTGTCTAGCCCAATACAACAGGGTGGGAGACCTGATAGGGATCTGGGGCTACAGCCCTATCTAGAGGGCTGGAGTGTGGTCATAGCAGGAGGGACCGTGGCCACAGTCCCGGGGACTCAGTATATCAGTCTGTGCAGGGTGCTGTAACAAAATGCCACAGCTTGGGAAGCTTCAACAACAAAAATTTCGTTTCTCCCAGTTCTGGATGCTGGAAGTCTGAGACGAAGGTGTGGGCAGGGTTGGTTTCTTCAGAAGCCTCTCTCCTTGGCTTGTGGACAGCTGTCCTCTCCCTGTGTCCTCACAGGGTCATCCTGTGTGTGTCTTTGTTCTCATCTGCTCCTTATAAGGACAGGAGGCACATGGGATTTGGGCCCCCCTCGCTGACTTCATTTTAACTTAATTACATGACCAAAGCTTCGATCTCCAAATACAGTACATTTTGAGGTACTGGGGGTTAAAGTTTGAACAAAGGAATTTGTGGGGGACATAATTCAGCCTATACCCCTGGGATGTCTGGGTGGTTCACCCTCAAGACCTGACCGACAGAGGGGGCTAACGCTTGCAGTCCAGCCCCTGGGAAGGGCAGGACAGGGGCAAAGTCTTCTGGAAGCACAGCCCCTTCCTTCTGGGCACACCCCAGTGCTGCTTCCAAATGGCAGGGAAAGAGACAGAAAGAGAACTTTTAATGTAATAAAATATTGTGTTCTCTTTGAACCCTGGGATCATATTTCTGTTAGTGGAAAACTTTTTTTTCTCTCCCTTAGATAGTATCTCTGTCAGTATGCTATTTGCTTTTTCTTTTACCACTTGTCTTCTGTCCCCTCCCATCTGGCAATTACCAGAGAGTTACATAAATTGGTCTCTTTACCTATCATTCTACGTAGGAGTAGCTTGCCCCGGGTACACACCGTCCTCTGGAAAGGGCATAGGCTTACAAAACCACATCATGACGGGACTTCAGAAATATCTGAAGAGAGATAAAGAAGGCACCCCTGAACTCACCTCACCAGAACAAGTGTTTACTCATTTTGCATGTTTTTGGTTGTTTCTGATATATTTTATTTCAGAATCTGTGAGGACCCAAGCAGGGAATCAGAAGCTAACACTAGTTGTTTTAACAGTGAAAATTTAATATAGGGAATTGGCTTACATAGGGGCTGGAGAATTGAAAAAGACATACAGTAGTAATGAAGGGAAGGGGTGAGATTTTCAGGAACAGGGAGCTTGGTGGCAGTTCTCTGCAGAGCTGGGATGCAGATCTCTGAGGTGGGAGCAGTGCAGGGCAGCTGCTAGGATCCCCAAGACGCACGTGGGACTGGCTCTGCAAGTTTGGAAGGAAGCTAGGAGCTGGGATACCCACTGCTGCATGATGAAGGCCATTGCTGGGTCGTTCTGCAGAGGAGTTGGCAAGCAGGAAGGAACATGGCCATCTCCCTCTGCCAGCCACCTAACCTCCTGCTACTGTCCCATATTGGCAGAAGTTCGCAGAAAGCCTGCTGACAGAGGAGAATTGGAGTGTGCAGAATTCCAGTCCTACCATCTCAGAGCATAGAAGCATCAACAGGGAGCTGAGAGGTCATAGCCTAATATTGCAGTTCACCTTGTTGGGCGCTTGGCATCTATGCATACAGTTTGGTACATCTGAATTTTCACGTGGCCACAGTAGCAAAGTTATGCTTCTGTCTAATCAGATACAACTGTCTTTCTTAGGTGAAGGTGCCCTGACTCTAGTGGAGTCAGTCATGGCCTCCATCCATGGGTTTACCACCCTCCAAATATGGTTTTACAGTCCCTCTGGAATATTCTGTAACCTAAACAATAAATTGCTGGTTAACCACTACTAACAATCCTTATATAAACTAAAATGGGGAAAGTAAGAGAGAGGGAAAAGTTAGTTAACCCTATGGTACTGTAGAGACATCACTGTGACTCAGGTTAACAGAATATTTTTGTACAGATGGATAGATGTGAGACCATGATGGCCTGTACATGTGCACACATGCGCTGGTACATACACATATATCACTGGCTTTGACCACTGAGGCCTGGGAGCAGTGACACTCCAGTGACAATGAGGATACCCAGTGCCTAGACCTTGATTTCTAAATACCACTCTCCAATAAAAAGAACCTGAGTTTTTGTTGGAGAAATGGCTGATTCTGGGCAGTGGCAGGGGAAATGACAAGATGAGCCTGGAACATCTGGTAGGGCCAGAAAGAAAGAGAATACTTCAAGGTTAAAAGAATGGGGGCGCAGAAAAGGGACAGAGGGACTGAACTTCCTATCCCCCAAATGGAACAATTTGAACTACAAAAGTTGGGGTGAACTTAGTGACTCAAGTTCTAAGTCACTAAGAACCTGGCAAACACACCCTTAAGCAAGAGGTGAAGGGTGTCATTACAGAGGGTGTCTTGTGGCTGTCATGCACCCCCTCAGTCAGTGTGATGAGGACCCCTCACCTTGGCGATAGTCTTTCCCAGGCCCCATAATCCCAGTCTAAACATCAGTGAAATGTCAGACTAACTTAAATTGAGGGACATTCTTCAAAATCCCTCATCAATACCCCTCAAAATTATCTATCACAGACCAGCAGAAACTGAGGTGACACATTCTAGATTAGATCCTGGGATAGAAAAAAAGAGCATTAACAGAAAAACCGCCAAATCCTGAATAAAGTCTAGGCTTGAGTTAATGGTAAGGTACCCGTGTTGATTTTGTAGTTTGCCAAATGTACCACACTAGCGTAAGATGATAAGTTGAGAGAAACTGGGTATAAGTATTCAGGCATTCTCTGTACTATCTGTTATATTCCAATATAAAAAATGTGTGAAACAACTTTCTTCTTCCACTGCCTAATCCATGTCCCATTTTTCTTGAGTTCAGTTCCTAAATTGACTGGGGTTGTGACCTACTAGGGTGACCCAAATTTTATTCTGAAAGGGTCTGAGTCCTCAGTGGTTTTGTCTGGTGGTTAATTGCCATAGTTTTCCATTAACTGTAATTGTTAAACAAGAAAATGCTAAGAGAATCTCAGAGAACCCATTGGTATCTCCGGATTCCAGAAAAATCTGTCCTCCTTTGTTGAGCAGAAACCCAGGTATGTGGAATCACTGTCACTCATCCTAGCTAGCAGAGGAGGACACTTCTTTGCCTCTTGGTTCAGATCATGAGGACCCCAGAAGGCCCTTGTGGTTGTCATAACGGAACCAGTTTATTTGTCCCTGGTGGAAACATTTCTTCCCTGAGAACCAATACTTCCGAATCAGCAAAGCTTAACCTTGCAATGGTGGAAATCAGGAATTCTGCAAGTAGATACTCAGGTGTAATAGTGAAGGAAGCTACTCTCATTTTACTCATTCATTCTTGGGTTCAGATCTGATTATGAGGGATGAGTTGCTGGTTCAAAGTCTATACTACTTTTTATGAGATAGAACCCCTAATTTTCAGGATGCTGTCCTGTAACTAACATTGTAACAAAGACTTTAGGAGGCCATTCCAGTGGCCCACTAGGTGACTTTATCAGACAAGGCACTTATTTTGCTGTGAAATGAGTTCTTTGACCAGAAGGAGAGTTGTAAGGAATATGGTGTATAATCTGGAAGTCCACAGATAATTGTACTGGCAGATACACTTTTATCCAGAAAGGCAAATATGTGTCTATTCCGGTGAAGTCAAGTTTAGTCCCTCTCCTTTGTGGAAGTGGTCGGGGATAATTAACCACACCAGGCAGTTGGCTGGCCTTCCAGGGAAAAGATGCCCTTTTGAAGGCCTAGTGCTGGCCTCTACTGCTGACATATTAGGGGATGGCAGTAGCTAGATTAGAATTAGTACAAAGTTCCTGTAGTGGGTCCCTATAGAAGCCCAATACCAAAACCTCTGGCCCAGGAATATACAGAGGCTTCTCACGTTATGATGGGATAACAGCCTGACAAACCTACTGAAAGTTGAAAATAGTGAAAGTAATAAATGCCCTTAATACCCTCAACCTGCCGCACATCATAGCTTAGCCTTGCCTATTTGAAATGCGCTCAGAGCACTTGGGCAGCATCATCTAACACAAAGCCTGTTTTGTAATCGAGTGTTGGATATCTTGTGTGATTTACTAAATACTGCACTGAAAGTGAAAGGCAGAATGGTGGGGTAGGTACTTGAAGTGTGGTTTCTGCTGAATACATGTGAGTTTGGCACCATCATAAAGCTGAGCAGTCCTAAGGCTCACATTCACCTAATTACTGAGAGTCCCCACTGCAGCCGGTGCCCCCCCCCGTGAGCATTCACACAAGCACATCTGTCTCCATACCCTCTGCTTAGTCTCAGAGATCCAGCCACAGGCACCCTTGTCACCCATCTTCCAATCCTGTTCTCTTTGAGTCCTTGACCTACTGCCAGGGTCTGTGGCAAGTCACTGTAACTGTACCCCTGGCTGCCTCTCCCAAGAGGACAGCAGATGTCCTGAGTGGAGTTCTTCCTCTGTCTCCCAACAGCACTCCTGACTGGCTGGGCCCTTTCAAGTTCGTCCATGTTCAGAACCACCTGCAAACACGGCAGAGCCTTTCTGCCTCTTCAACTGCCAGTCAGGAAGAACTCCCCATGAGGTCACCTGTGTAGACCAAAGGAAGAGGATGTGGAAACCAGGAGAAGGTGTCACGGGAGTCCGAGTGAGGTGTTCATGCAAGTCACCCGTGCTTACTGAGCCGGCTCTGATCCCCTGAGCCATTTCTACCTGGAAACGTCCATCTCTGCCCTTGTACATCCTTGATCTGTGAGTCACTGTGTCAGACAGCAGCCCACTCACAAGGAGAAGCTCAGGCCGCATCACCATGTGATGTCCCATGGTTGGATTTTCAGTTCCTATCAGGCTTGTGACAAGCCAGGAGCCATTTCTCAAAAGGAGAACGATTATCTGCAGGAGAGAGTAAGGTTTTGCTCCTAAATTCTGGAGCCCTACACGATGACTTCCCTGCTGAAGCTTGTCAGAGGCTTCACACTGCATTACTGGTTTCCATAGAGACTTCAGGCATCACTGACATTGTGGGGCATGGGGCCCAGGTGACATAGCCACTTGCTCTGGAGGCTGGGCTTTGCAGACACCCTCTCGTCCTCTGGTGCCAACTCAAAACTGGAAGCCTGACGGGTAATGGATCAGAATAGCATACGTGCTGTGATGATAAAGTAAAAAAAGAAAAGGCCCCACCAAGTAGTGTGGTGCAACAACTTGTCTTTCACTGTTGGTAGGATGGCCCCTCACACTCTGTCTGTGGCACAGAGAGGAGTCTCTGTGGCATCTAAGCCACTTGCTAGTCCTTGTGCACCAACTCTAACCTGCATACCACTGTAATGGTGGACCGGTTTGATTTGGGGGGCTTGATAAGACCGTCAGGATCTCTACCCTGAGGCAACATTTGTCCTATCAGTTAAAACAGATTATTTCTGGTAGTTCTTGGATAGAAGACCAAGCACCCGCCACCCCAATGCTGTATAGAGAGTTTTCTCACCTGGAGCAGCAGCTGAGATGGAAGTCAGCACCTGTTTGAGTTTGCAAGAATCCATGTTTTCTAAAAGGCCTAGAGAACACGTATCGGGGGCCTGTCCTTTTTTCCTTTGTGTTCGTCATTTTGGTGAATTACTGGAAGATGGCAGCTCCAGCTGAAAGGAAAGCAACACTTTTGTTTTCTAAGGTAGGGATACTGGAGACTGTGTTTTTGGTTCCGCTTTCTGAGAACTCATTCAAACTGCTTCAAGTCTGCTTCCTGCAAACGAATTAGTATCTTGACTGTGAGTTTTGCTTTGGCCTTAATGAAGTATTCTTTATTCAATTGAGAGCAATTGAGCAACAGATGTGCTGAGTTCTGGCTGAAATCTCCAACATATCTGGCACTAAATTACAAATATAGGCCGGGCGCAGTGGCTCACACTGTAAGCCCAGCACTCTGGGAGGCTGAGGAGGGTGGATTGCCTGAGCTCAAGAGTTTGAGACTCTGTTTCTAAAAACTAGCCGGGGGTTGTGGCGGCACCTGTAGTACCAGCTTCTCAGAAGGCCGAGGCAAGAGGATCGCTTGAGCCCCGGAGTCTGAGGTTGCTGTGAGCTATGACACCATAGCACTCTAACCAGGGGGATAAAGTGAGCCTGTGTCTCAAAAAAAAAATACTACAAATATATGAGTTTGTTTGAGATGGGTCTCTATAAGGTGTCAAGAAATCCCAACAGCTTCTTCATGTTTTATTTTTTAAAGCAAAATAGAGTAGCACCATTAAGTCCCTGAGCTGGAGGAAGAAATGGAATGACATGTCCCAGCTTTTCTCAAATATAATGGAATAGAAATGTCCAACTATCAACGCCTGAGACACAAATTCCATCCGGAGATGTGGCTTGGTTCTCCTTGAACTTGAAGGAGCCCTTATCAGCATCTCGCATCACATCTATTAATATTTCCTGTGAGTATAAGGGAAGTGCCTTTAGCCTCTGACAGGGGACACGGAGCTTGTGTCATGCAACAGCTTTGTTATCAGTGATAGCAAGATGAAAACAGGCACAACCAAACTTTACTCTTGTTTTCTATTAAATGGGTTCATTTAGTTTTTCTGCAAACATCAAAGCATGAACAGCAGCTCTTGAGTGTCATTCTAGCGCTTGCAGACACTGTGTGAGCAGCGCCCTGACGTTATGGAATGGCTGGAATGTATTTAGGTTTGCAGCAAACTCAAATGCCCTCCAGGTGGAGAATTCCCAGATACTGGCAGAAAGCTCTCATTAGGCTGACTTGACTTCTGATCATGCCGCATATTCAAACTGACATCTTGGCTCTCTGGGTATCTGTAAAAACCAGCTGTTCCTTAGAAATTTGCAAACTTGTGGCTGTGCTTAGTAGTTCAGAACAGGTGAAATAAGAGAGATATTTCCACCTGAATTTTAAAAAGTTACATGCTTTGGTTCTACTGAGCTCGTCAGGGGCCCACCTCCTGAAATCTTGCAGCTGGTACATGTGGGATGTACTATTGCGTTAACCGTCTCTCTTTTGCCCGTTGTAGGCTTTCCTCAGTTGCCTGGTAAACGTCAATTGCTTGTTTGTTCATATCTAAATATGAGGCAATAGAAAGACAGATTTGGATCTTTGTGAGGGTGGAGGTGACTGGGTAAGAGGGCAGGATGTCAAGTCGTTACATAAGCGTCCTTCAGGGTCTGTCAATGTCCTCACCAGGCTGTAGGCAGAGCAGTTAATTTTTAAAGAGTGTCCCCTAGGTTACATGTGCTTTTTTCTTTGGCTTTTCCTGGGAGTGTGTGTGAGAAGAGATGGTGAATGTCTGGTGCCTCTGCTGCTGTGTGGTGGGGTGGGGAACTCGGGCATGCGCAGACCCCCCCCTTAACCCCTGTTTCTTTCTCCTTCCTCTCTGCTCCCCTGTCCTCTGAGCACAGAGTCTGCAGAGCAGCTCTGAGTCTTCCAAGGCTGAGTTCAAAGCCATGTATACTCAGCTGGGCTTCATCAATTGCGTACTCTCCTCTGCTGTTCCGTCTCTGACATGTACTGAGATGTCTTACCTGCTGTTGAACTTGTCCTAATCTCTTTATAGAACTTTAAGGATTTGGCTATAAGCCTATTAGTAGCAGGACAGTGAGTCAAAGTAAGTAAAAGGGAGGATTCATGATTCTAAGGCCTTTGGGGTGATGATTCTATGACTCAAAGAATCCATGCCAGCTATTCACAACAAACATAGCTTATTCGAATCAATAAGCACAGCATAGGCGACATGGAAAGGTTAGTTAGCACCTGGACATTGCTTTCCTGTGTGGGGGCATCAACTTTGCTTCCATTATCTTCCTGTAGATGGCGTCTTTCCTACCAGGTGTTCTATATAAAGGAATCTTATTTAAAAAATTTCCAGCAAACTAATACAACCTTTTGGAAAGGAAATATGGAGAACCCTCAAAGAACTCAAGTTAGACCTCCCGTTTGATCTTGCAATCCCATTACTGGGCATCTACCCAGAAGGAAAAAATATCCTTTTATAATAAGGACACTAGCACTAGACTGTTTATTGCAGCTCAATTTATAATTGCCAAAATGTGGAAACAGCCTAAATGCCCACCAACCCAGGAATGGATTAACAAGCTGTGGTATATGTACACCATGGAATACTATTCAGCCATTATAAAAGATGGAAACTTTATAGCCTTTGAATTAACATGGATGGAAGTGGAACACATTATTCTTAGTAAAGCATCACAAGAATGAAGAAACATGAATTCTATGTACTCAATTTTGATATGAGGACAATTAATGACAAGGGGAGGGGGTGAGCAGAGAGAGGAAGAAGAAGAGGGGTGGGGAAGGGATTAGTAGAGAGAGGGAAGGAGGGAACGGGTGGGGTCTTGGTGTGTGCCACACCTTTTGGGGGCAAGACACGATTGTAAGAGGGACTTTACCTAACAAATGCAATCAGTGAAACCTGGTTTCTTGTACCCTCAATGAATCCCCAACAATAATTAAAAAAAAAATTTCCAGCTGGTATTGAGATCCTTAATAGATGACACAATTTTTAAAATTAATCAGTAGATAGCCATGAATAAAATTGGAAATTATAAATCTAAAATTCTTTAAAGAAATTCTTTAAAGAGTCATCTCTTCTCTATACTCAAAGGAGAGTTTGGATTAATATTACTGAATGTGAGAGGCCCATAGATTTGGAGATTTAGATTTGTGTTTTTTGTTTTTTAATAATGGTGGGCCCCTGGCCAGAATTTCCTTTAATATGTTCATTAACTTAAAAATACCTTAAAGTAAAATCTTAAGAGGGAATTCTCAATGACTAATAAGCATATTAAAATATATTTGAGCTCATTAGTAAAGTATAAATTAAAACTAGTAATAATAAGGTAGCTTTTGCCTAGTGAGTTACCATTGATTTTTCAGAATGCTGATACTTAGTGCTGGCAGGGAGCAGGCTGGCAGGAGTGAGAACTGGGATGTTTCTGGAAGAAATTTAGCAATAAATATGAAAAGCCTTAATTATGCATATGACTGTACTAAACATTTTTGCTTTTAGGAGCTTATCCTAACCAAAGAATCGCTCATGTTTGAAACAGATGTTAATTGGAAAAAGATCACAGTGCTATTTATTTCTCGGAAGTTGGGACTAACCTAAATATCTAGCAACAGGAAGTGGCTAATAATCACTTACTGCGTGCAAAAACAGAAATTGAGATAGGCAAAATAACATGGAATATTTAGTAACTGGGAAAATATTTATAATACATAGTTACAAAAAAAAATAAGAGCTGTAAGAGATTATTCATATGATCACTCTGTCCACTTAATTCCTCCTTCATGAAAAAAATATGGAAGTTTGTGCAGGCAAAGTTTATTTCAGAAAAACCCAGATTTTATTCATAGGCTTTATTTTTTGATCGGTTTTAGTTTATAGTCATACAAACAGAAAGTACAGGGTTCCCATATACTGGTTCTCACCCCGTTTACCCTATTAACACCTTGCTTTATTTTGTTATATTTGTTATAAGTGATAAGTTAGTATTGCTACACTATTTTTAAAGCCGATATTGATCCAGTTTTCACTGGGGCTGCTCTTGGTCTTGTACATTCTGTGGATTTGACAGATGTGTAATGACTCATATCCATTGTGACAGCATCATACTGACTGGCTCCACTGAGCTAAAAGTCCCCTGTACTTCACCTGTTCGTCCCTCTCTCTGAATCCCTGGCAACCACTAACCTTTTTCTTATCTCCATCATTTTGCCTTTTCCAGAATGTCATACGCTTGGAATATGTAACTTTCAGATTGGTTTCTTTCACTTAGTAATATGCATTGAAGAGTCCTCCAGGTCTGCTTGTGGCTTGACAGCTCATTTGTTTTCATCAGTTATCCACTATACGGATGTGTATTTGTTTCTCCATATACCTATTGAAGGACAGCTTGGTGACTTCCAAGTTTTGACATGATTAAACTGCTATAAACACTCATGTGTAGGTTTTTGTGTGGACAGAAGTTTCCAACTCGTTTGGGTAAATACCAAAAAGTATGATTGTTGGGTCCTATGGTAAGAATAAGTTTTGTTTTATAAGAAATTGCCAAAATGTTTTCCAAAGTAGCTTTACCATTTTTTTTTTTTCACCAGTGATGAATGAAATTTCTTATTGTTCAACACCCCTTGCCAGCCTTTGGTGGTGTAGTATTTTGGAATTTGGCCATTCTAGTGGGTATGTCATGGTACTTCATATTGTTTTGATACATAATTCACTAATGACATGTGGTACCAAACATCTCTTTGTATGTTTATTTTCTACTTGTGTATCTTCAGTGAAGTGCAGCGTGTTATTGGTGAAAGAGTAGACAGAGTCAAATGTAGCAGAATAGAGAGCTCAGAAATAGACTCATGTAAAAATAGTCAGTTTATCTTTGATATAATAGCAAAGGCAATACAATAGAGCAGAGCCAGTCATTCCAACAAATGGAGCTGGAAAGACTGGATATCCGTGTGAGAAAAAAGGAATTTAGACATGGACCTTAACAACCTTTACAAACATCAACTCAGAATGGATTATAGACCATTTTGATGTAAAATGCAAAACTACAAAACTCCTAGAAAAGTTGTGGATAACTTCAGTTTAGCAACGACATTTTAAATATGCATAATATCAAAAGCACAGCCCATAAGAGAAAAATTGATACGTGGGAGTCCATTGAAGTTAAAAAACTTTTGCTCTGTAAAAGACATTGCTCAGAGGAGGGAATGATAAGCCACAGACTTTGAGAGAATATCTGTGAAACATGTATTTTATAGAGGACTAATATCTAAAATGGACAAAGAAATCTTAAAATTCAACACCAAGAAAATAAGCATCCAATTAAGAAATGAGCAAAAAGAAACTAAGACATTCATGAACGTGGAATATATCTCCATTTGTTTAGAGCTTTGATTTTTTTTCTATCAGAAATTTGTAGTTTCTTAGCATAGATCTTATAATTAAAAAAATTTATGCCTATTTTATTATTTTAGTGTTAATATCAATGTAACAATATTGTGTTTTTAATTTTAATTCCAATTTTTTCATTGCTGGTAACACTTTTAACATCTCACAAGCAAAGTGGAGGATGGGAACAGCATCTTGCCTTTATCAAGTTTTATTCAATGAAAATATTTTCCAGCCGTTCAGTTAAGAACTTTATGTTAATCATTCTGCCTGGCAAAAAGCTTTACTATATTCTAGAGATTCACTTTTGGAAGGTGCATTTTCAAGGAAAAGAAAATGGTCAGATAATCATTGTTAAACTATACATCAAAAGTTATATAAAAAGAAAAGAATACTCGTCCCAAGAATGTATTGTCCCCACTAGCACATGTTGGATAGAGCCAGGGCACGCTATTAATGATTACACCGGGATGAACCTAGCACTGTCCCCTGCCCCTGGCATGTGTGACCACTAGACTCTTAACTGATTATCACTGCAGATCATGGTTTCGCAGAACAAGTCCTGATCTCATTAAAGTTTATCAGAAAATTGTGTAAGAATTTTATCAGTAATAATTCTTTCCTCTCAGAATGAATCGTGAATTATATTGTACAAAAGCGTTCTGCCCAAGCCTACTCTAAAGACGATTTCTCTTTTACTTTGCCTTTTGGTGTTGCTGGTGTCAGCCTCAGGCAGCTATTTGGGAGTCCTTTCTCTCTCTGGTTTCTCTTCTTCTCTTTTCTCTCCCCCGTGTCTCTTTGCTGTCCTCCTCAAGTTTCAGATCCTTGCTAGTAGGGGTGCTTCATCTGGAAGTCTGTAGTGGTGATAGGATTAAGAGCAGCAAATTCTTGTAGACAGATTAGCATGTAACAGATAATCATTCTAAATGCTGTACATATGTGTATATTTCACTACTTTAATCCCTACAAAAGTCCTTTGAAATAGATACAGTACACTTCCCATTTTAGTTAAGGAAATGGATGCACAGAGAGGCTTAAGTAGCTTCCCTAATGCCACCAGACTAATAAATGGTAGATGGGAAAAATTGATATGCCTTTAACTGGGACGGCAAACACAAAAAGCCTGGAGCCCCTGCTTGTGTTGTGAGCACTCTGTTATGGAGAGGAGCACTGAGAATGTCAGCCTTTCTCACGTGGAACACTTCTCACTTGAGCAAGGGAAATAAGAAAGTTGGGAGTGAGTGGGATGGAAAACCATTGCTCCACATTAAAACAAAAACAGAAGAAACCCAGCTTGTCTTGGTCTGCTTGGGCTGCTGTAACAAAATGCCATGGACTGGGTGGCTTAATGGAAGTGTGTTCACGGTTCTGGAGGCTGGGAAGTCCAAGGTTAAGGTGCTGGTGGATTTGGATCTCACTGAGAGTGGCTTCCTGGCTTGTAGGTGGCTGCCGTCTCACATGTGCTCACATGGCATCTTCTTTGTGCAGTGAGAAGACAGCGGGAGCTTTGGTATCACTTTCTTCTCCCATAAGAACGCTAATCCCCTAATGAGGATCCCACCCTCCTGATCTTATCTAAACTTAATTATCTCCCGAGGACCCCGCCTCCTATTACTATCGCACTAGGTGTGGGGCTCCATATGAATTTCGGGGGAGAAGAACATTCAGTTCATAACTACGTCTTCACATGTAATAGGTTGAAAAACTATATGTGAACAAGCTAACAATGGTTATCTCTGTGTGGTAAGACAAAGCTGATGTATTTTTGCATATTTTTATTTTTCTTCAAAAGAGATTTTACTTTTATATGGGAGGACTCATGCTACTAGAATATCTGACCATTGAGTAATTACCTAGAAATGTGCTTCTTCCTCTGTTTGACGTTGGGGTATGAAATATTCTCTATGAATTCCAGAACAAAGAACTTCTAACAACCAGCATCTTTTAAAATAGGTGAAGTGACACTGTGACATTCAAATCCACGGTGAGGACTGGCCCCAGCCTTTGCAGGAATTACAAGCCAATTGAGCTTGGCTTCCAGCCCAGGCTGAGGAAGTTCCCTTCACACGTGCAGAGCATAATTACTGAAGGGCCCACGCCATCCATCATTTCAGGTTCACTCCAGGCCAAAGCATAGATCATCCCCTCTCCTATTAAGGAACCAGCAGAAGAGGCTCCTAGGAATTGGCAATTAAGACCAGCATAAATCAAACTGGAAAACTGCTTACAATTTCAACCATTTGTTCAGACACTTTCCCCATCTCCCATTTCTTCTTCTTTTTTTAATTCCATTTTTTTTTTGGTTAACATAGGATTCAATTATGGAAGGATGCTTTATCTTTCTTTTATGAATGTAATAAATGAAATGAAAAGCTATAGCATTAGGAAAGTTGCATTAGGAATCTACATAAACCTAAAAAAAAAAAAAAGAAAGAAGGAAAGGCAATGAGGAGATTTCATAGAGAACAGCAGCACAGAGATGGCTGGAGGTATGGGCCAATCTATTCCCCTCAAGGTTGGCAACCTCTCTGTGGCATTACTGGCATTATAGAGCTTAGTGATTTGCCTAGACCTTAAAATGCACAGACTCAGAGCAGAAAAAGTGGAAGTCTAATTTGTTAGCAGTTAAGTCTCCTTTATGTCAATATAACCATTTAAATAATTGAATAACCTCTGTTCTGTGGATAAAACTCAATCCAACCAGTTTCAGGGTCTTAGCCTCGTATATCCTGCATTCTATAACTCTATGTAAGTCCTTGGAGCCCATGCTTCCAGGATGGAAATCAAAGGCCATTTTTCCAAGAGGATAATTTCTATGTTTTAAAATGCTCTTTCAATGCCTTAGTAACAATTAAATTTCTCGCTTGCTGAAAACCAATAAAGCCATTAATTCATTTTTTATCCTGTTCTTCCCTGGCCTTGACCTACACTAATCAACCTGATAAACGATTTGAGTTGCTATAGTTTAATAGTCTTTGCTTGAATCTTAAAACTCTTTAGCTACAATGGTTTAAAGGAGACGGGGGTCAGGAATTTTTTTGTGTAATAGGGAATATTTCCATTTTCTTATTTCCTGAGCATTTATGATACTTAGTGTTGACTAAACCATGCTAATTTCCTTAGAGTAAGGGAGCCAGAAGACTGGCCAGTACTCCTATTGTGTATTTTAGGTATTCTTGGGAATGATATGGAGGAAAATAAGTAATTAAATACTATATTTTGTGAAATGAGGAGGAGCATGGACAATGGGCACCACATTTGGGGGGCTTCAGTCATATTGATTTACATTGTTTTTTTCAGATGAGTATGTTGTGCTTTTTGAGTTCAATGGACTTGTCCAAAGACAGCAGTTAAGAAAACTAGGGCTTCTAATTTCAAATCTACACCCTTATTTTAATATCCATACCTTAGCAAGAAAATATGAAGACATGGCACCATACTTTCGTGATTGTTCAGGGGTAAAGAATCAGTATTAAGGGAATTCATTTTTTTGTTTATTCTAAGTGTCAGGTGCTTTACAAATTTTTTTTTTTTTGAGACAGAGCCTCAAGCTATCCCCCTGGGTAGAGTGCCATGGCATCACGCTCACAGCAACCTCCAACTCCTGGGCTCAAGCGAGTCTCCTGCCTCAGCCTCCCAAGTAGCTGGGACCACAGGCACCCACCACAACACCCGGCTATTTTTTGGTTGCAGCCATCATTGTTGTTTGGCGGGTCCGGGCTGGGGATTCGAACCTGCCACCTTAGGTGTACGTGGGTGGCGCCTTAGCCGCTTGAGCCACAGGCGCCAAGCCACAAATATTATCATTTACATGTTCACAGTAACCACATGAAGTGTCTTATTAGCCTCATTTTGTTTTTCTCCTTTATAGGCAAATATAATGATGAATGGTGGTGCATTGTGTATTAAGGCAATTTCTGATAAGATAATAGGGATCAATGCTACATCAAGTCTTTTTCAGCCCCCATTCTATTTTATTTTCTCACTTTTTCATTGGGTTCCAGGTGCAAAGAATTGGTTTAATCATACTCATAGAATCATAATTCTTATCCTTGGGCCACGCGAGGTCTGCTCTTCTTTATACAGCTGGCTATGTTATCTCAGTGTGATAAATAATCCAAACCTACTCTTCCGAACAAAAGCTAGTGTTACTGAAAATTGTGTTCTTTTTCTAGTTTGCATCGGAGGCAAAGAATGTCCAGGCAGAAAGATATTCAGGTTTTACCCTGTGGCCAAGGAATGCTCTTAAGGGCCCATTTCCCCCAACGAAGGGTGTTTTAAAAGGATTGTACTGGGAAGGGGATGTAAACATGGTCCAGAAAATAGTGGTGATTCTCACTTGGGGGAGTGATTTTTAGTATTATAATGATATGCTAATGAGTTGAAGGTAAGGCAGTTGCCTTTAACTGCCTGCTCTGGTCTGCCCCAGTTTCACGCAGGTCTTCCTCTGGCATCTGACAAGATGTGTGGATCTGTGGCCTCTTTGAGCAGCTGTTCCTTTAGATGAAGAGACTAAAGAAAAACTGTTAAAGAAAGAAAAGAAAAGGAAAAAAAACCTGTTAAAGTTTTTCATTTGTTTTGTCGGGGCTTCCCTGGTGACACTGCAATTTTCACAATACACATCCAGGGTTCTGCTTCCGTCTCTCTGTTCTCCCAGCCAAGGCAGCTGTCATCCTGGCTCCTGCGCTCAGCATTTCTTTGTGTTCCTTTTATATCATTTTATTACATCTGTACGTGTTCCTATGTTCATGATAACTTTATAAAAAATGTACAAGTGTAGCCGGGCATTGTGGCAGGCCCCTGTAGTCTCAGCTACTTGGGAGGCTGAGAATTGCTTAAACCTGAGTTGGAGGTTGCTGTGAGCTGTGATGCTACGGCACTCTACTGAGAGTGACATAGACTCTGTCTCAAAAAACAATTATACAAGTGATTTGTACTTTTTGAAACTACTTTTCATATTCAATTTTATTTTGTTAATATTGCGGACAGCTGTATTTTGTACTTTATATTCTGTGTTATATTCTGAAAATTAAAACGTTCTCACTTTTTAATATAATTTAATTTCTTTTCAAGAACCAAAACGATGTCCATTCACTTTGGGAACAAGGCCTGTTCTTAACGACCATCAGTTGTTTCCAAAATTCAAATCTGCTCTCGATAGATGAACATTCCCTCACAACACTGAAAATATTGAAAAACATGGGCCTCGTGGGCTCATTCCAGTGGTTTTTAAGTTGGGTTTCTTAAAGTCCTGGGATTTGTGGACATACTGGGGGTTCCCAAGGGGGAGAAATGAGTGCCCGATTTTAACTGGACATTTAATGTCCTCTACTCTGGGCTTGTATATATTCATCTGGAGGAAAAGGAGTTGCTGAAAGTCAGATAGTGAGCTGCCTGCCCTGAATCCTTTATCACTCCCAGCACCTTCAAGCCCTCCCTCTGCTCTGTGTTCCCTGTGGTGTTTATCCACCTGACACACTTCCGCAGCTGCCCACCAGCTGTGTACCCACCAGGCTGCAAACCCCAGGAGCAGGGAAGTTTTGTTTTGCTATTGTACCCTCACCTCCTAGGAGAGTGCCAAACTCAGAGGGGATGTTTGAGATGTGTTCAATGAAAGGACACAGACAGCCAGAGGGCTCTTCCTCACCCTCATGTCATCCTGTTCTGCTTTTATTCATGGTCTGCGTAAAGAAGGAGCAAGATGGCGAGGGTGCTTTTCATCACGGGACCTTTAACTGGCCCCCACTCTTGGGCCCCCTAAATTAAGTACTTTATATGGGGGTGAGAGTCAGAGAGCTCGAAAGCAGAACGTTTTGGGGTTTGTAGTTTCACGTGTACTCACAGTATCAGAGAGGTGGGTGCTGGAAATAAAATTTGATTACCTTTTAGCTTAACAGGATCACATCAGATAAAAGCTTCCTAGGTCTGGAATTTGATCCAGAAGCTGAAGATATCCTCCTTGCCAGCTGCATATTTGAAAATAAAATTCAGCCCGTACCTTCGTTCATGAAGCGTCTTTGGGGCCAAGGACAGTCCACACACCTTGAATTTTAGTAAACATTGAGTCCAGATGGGTATCTTCTCTTTATTGAATGAATCAATAGAAAAACATTTCGTCATGGGGCTTATGAAATCTTACTGCGAGAGACAGGAGAGGAAACATCTTCCTGAAGATTCTCCTGGAGAGTAGATCCCGAAACAACCTGCTGCCCCAATAGAGGAATATTTGACTTGTTATTTGCATAACAGGATGCAGGAAGACATGGCTTTAGTGACAAAGGGATAGAAGTTTATAATGGGTGAACAGGCTACAGTAGAAATCTAAGAGGATGAGACTAAAGGGTGGTTGGGTAGATTCGGGAAGCCTCATAAAGTGATTAAAAATGCAAGAGCTGAACTCCAAGCCACACTGAAGGCCAGAAGCTGCAGGGTGGATACGAAACAATGGACCCACTGAAGGGGAGAACAAATGTTATAATCCGTTCCGGAATGCAGAGGAAGAGTACCCGGACTTTGAGCCAAGATAATGTGGGAACAGGTCATAGCTTCTGAGGATAGCGAAGCCAGAGCCAGGCTCAGGATTTCAGATTCCCAAGGAGGAAACAAAACAGTCAAAGGGAAAGCATTCACCAAAGATGGGACTAAACCCACTTGCCCAAGTTTGTTCCAAAGAGGATCTGTTCATCACGCTCAAGCACAACAGCAGTGTAGGGTCTTTCTTCTCACTGCTCTGATGTTGGGAGTAGTGGCTGTGACGGAGCGAGGTCTGGGTGCTGAGAGTCTGCCTGGTATCTTGCAGCGCAGTGTGTAATAGACAAGGGGTATAAGCCACGCTTATTCCTCATGCTCTTTCCAAAAAGTCCAGTTCAGTGGCCCCTTGTTTTAGTCAACTTAGGCCTACCTGGCTGGTGGCTATGAATTGTATGAACCTTGGGGTTCTTCAGAGAGACAGAACTGAAAAGTTATGATTATATACCCCTGTGACTTATGGTAAGGAACTGGCTCACAGCATTATGGAGACCGGGAAGTCCCAAGACCTTCGTGGTGAGTCAGTAAGCTAGGGACCCAGGGGAGCCAGCAGTTCAGTTCCAGGGTGATGGCCACCAGGCTCAAGACTGAGAAAGAGCCCATTCATTGTGTTCCTGCTGGGGGTCAGCCTTTTGGTTCTATTCAGGACCTCGACTGATTAGATGAGGCCCACCACACCAGGCAGGGCCATCGGCTTTACACAGTCTATCAATTCACACACTAATCTCACCTAAAAACATCCTCCCAGCAACATCCAGAATGACATTTGGGCAGCTGATGGCCTGGTCAAGTTGACACATTAATCTTCACAGAACCCTGGCTTGTCTCTGATCACACATGCTAATTTTTAATGTTCTTTACCGTCTGTGATTGGGGAAGGAGAGGGATCAGAGTGAATTTGGAATAACCAGGAAACACTGGGCCTTGGTCTTTTTTCATGTCTCACAGCTCTACGGACATCTGGCGAGGCCCCAGAGACAGACATCCACTTTGTCCATAGGGAAAAGCATCTCTTGGAGAATCAGATCACAAAAGCTCATCTTCCTCCCAGACTGGGACAGGTGGGTCTTGACTGGTGGAGTTCGCCTCTGGGAAGCACAGATGGTGCTGGGTGGGACAAAGCAGCAATTCTCTGTGTTGAACAGATCTTACTCTTCTGATGCACATTTCTGAACCATGACTGCACACTGCAAACTCCTAAGAAGCTTTAAAAATATGGATACCTACAAAATAATTCAGAAATGCTGAATTAATTAGTCTAGATATGGCCTGAGCTTTGGGATATTGGGGTACTTATCTATGAGTTTTAGATCACATATACAGATTCATGGAACACCGACGGCAAACAGGGTACAGAATAATTCCAACACCCCAAAGATTGCCCTGGTGCAGATCTTTTGGGCCAATGTAGCTTGTTCCTTCAATAAAGGTAAGGGCTGCTGCCTTCTTTTGCCGAACAAGAAGCAACATTGTCTAGAGACCCATGGACTTTCCAACAGGAGATCCAGAAAGTTGACCCAATGAGGAGAGAAGATAAATTATTTTTAAAGAAAAAGAGGTGATGTAAATTATCAAAAAGTTGGTCCACATAGAAAATATCCTAAAATGGGCTTGTTCTAAGAGCTTAAAAATAGGGAACAAGACTTTCTTGGCAAACAGCAGCTTCTTAGGACATGCTAGAGCTTATAATGGCCATGCTTCAGAGCGTGCACACAGGGGAGGAAATAAGACACCATTCATTCAGTCCAAATGAGTTAAATTGTGATTGCTGCCAGATGTCCCGAGGCAAAAACAGGGTTTCAAGCAAATGATGAAGACTGCTTTTTTTTTTTTTTTTTTTTTGGTGGCTCTTTTTATGTGTGTGTGTGTAAGATCATCCCTAGACTAGATCTAGCAACAGCAAGATGCTAATTATCAGCCAGGGGCTGTCTACCACAGAGCCAGTTCACAGCAGCAGGATCTCAGAAAGGTTTACGGATAAAATTCAAGAGTCTTTCTGGTATTGCTCCGTGTCAGGGGATTGGGGAGGATTTCCCCTGGAGAAATGATGCCTCCTCTCTGTCATTCAGGAACTGGTTGTAAAAACAGGATCGTCTTCCTTCTCCAGAGATGTCCTCTTCCTTCCATCTCCTCCGTGAACGCCTCCTCACACTATCAGGCCTTGTTTTTGAATTCAGACACGAGTGAAGGGCACTAGTGAGGCAGCCCCTGGAGCTCATCAGTGTCCATAGAGCCACATGCAAATGCAATTGGGGACAGGCTTCGTAGCTGAGTATTTTCTAATGGAAGTTGAAGCCTCTGCGGGTAATGTTAGGAGGCCAGGAATAGGAAAGTTAAGCTCTGTAATTTAATTCATCTGCCTCTTTTGGATTTGCAGAATGCATCAAGGGACTCAGTAATATTACAGTTTGGGGTTCACCTAAAAATAATCAGACTGCAGACCTGAGACTGCAGAAGTATCCTCTGGCAACAGGAATGCTTTACTGCGTAGCCAGCCACCTCGCGAGAGGTAGGTTGGTAGATGTTTTCTGAGATGTGCGCGCTTGTATATGAAGAACCAAGTGGAGTCTTAGCCCTCGACGTGCATGAGGGATAATGGGAAAGGAACCGAGGGCAGAACTGGATCAGTAAGAACTGAGTCTATGTTCTAAAACAGGGTCGGAGTTTCTTGGTACAGTCTTCCTTGTTCAACCCATTCTGCCTAATAACGTCCTATTAATCTTTCTAAAGCATCATTATTTTTAGTGTAAAATTTCACTGCCTACCAGATAGACATAGCTTCCCATGTCAAACAGACATTACTTGGGCCCAAATCTCTGCTAGATGCCTTCCTGCCCCTCCAAACCATTCCAAATTCTCCATCCAGGCCAGTCATCCCACCGTCCCTCCTCATTCTCATTTTTACATATGTGTTCATTTCTTAACCCCACATGAAGAGCCTTCCTCCCACCTCCTGCCTTATCTATTGGAATCTTTCTAGCTTTTGAGTCCTGGATGGGAGGCCAAGCTTCCCCATAAGCCCTCCAAGACTGCCCAAGCTCATACTCAACCCCTCATACTCTTTTAGACATTTTTCCTAGTTCTCTAGGGCAAAAGTCACAATTCTTTTTTGTGTTATAGTCACTAGCGTTAAATCACATTATTCTTTTTCTTTTTAATTTTTTTTTTTTTTTTTTTGACAGAGCCTCAAGCTGTCCCCCTGGGTAGAGTGCCGTGGCATTACAGCTCACAGCAACCTCCAACTCCTGGGCTCAAGCGAGTCTCTTGCCTCCGCCTCCCAAGTAGCTGGGACCACAGGCGCCCGCCACAACGCCCGGCTATTTTTTGGTTGCAGCTGTCGTTGTTTGGCGGGTCCGGGCTGGGGATTTGGACCTGCCACCTTAGGTGTATGTGGCTGGCACCTTAGCCGGTTGAGCTATAGGCGCCGAGCCTTCTTTTTAATTATTATGAGTGCATAATAGTTATACATTTTTACAGAGTACATGGAAAGTTTTGATATAAGCATACAATGTGAATTAATGAAATCATGGTAACTGGGGTATCCAGGACCTGATGCATTTACCATTTCTTTGTGTTAGGAACATTCCAGTTCCACCCTTTTGGTAGTCACTGTTGGTGGTAGTCACTTCGTTGTGCTATCAAATGTTTTTTATTCTATCTAACTATCTGACTATATTTTTGCACCCATTAACCAGCCCTCTTTTATCCCCCCCGTCCACTACCCTTCCCAGCCTCTGGTAATCATCCTTCTCCTCTCTGTCTCCATGACATCAGTTGCTTTTAATATTTAGCTCCCACATACAAGTGAGAACATGTGATTGGTCTTCCTGTGCTTGGCTTATTTCACTTAATGTTCTCCAGTTCCACCCATGTTGTTGCAAATGGCAGGAAATCATTCTTTTTTTTTTTGGCTACATAGTATTTCATTGTGTATATGAACCACAATGTCCTTGTCCATTCATCTGCTGATGGACACTTAGGTTGATTCCACATCCTGACTATTGTGAATAGTGCTATAGTAAACATGAAAGTGAAGATATCTTTTCTATATATCTATTTCTTCTCCTTTGGGTTTATACCCAGCAGTGGGATTGCTGAGTCCTATGGTAGTTCTATTTTCAGGTTTTTGAGGAACCTCCATCCTGTCCTTCATAGTGAAAGTGAAGTTATTGCACTAATATTGTGTATTGCACTAATTTACAATCCCAGCAACAGGGTATGAGGGTTCCCCCTTTCTCCACAGCCTCACCAGCATTCCTCATTGCCTGTCTTTTGGTAAAAGCCATTCTAACTGGGGTGAGATGCTATCTCATTGTAGTTTTGATTTGCATTTCTCTGATGACTAATGATGTTGAATATCTATTGGTCATTTGTATGTCTTCTTTTGAGAAATGTCTATTCAGAGGCTTTGCCCATTTTTTAATCAAGATTATTTGATTTTTTTTCCTATTGAGTTGTTGAAGTTCCTTCTATGTTCTACTCATTAGTCCCTTGTTATGTGGGCAGACTTGCAAATATTTTCTTCCATTCTGTGGGTTGTTGCTTCCCTTTGTTGATTGTTTCCTTTGGTTTACAGAAGGTTTTTAGCTGATATGATTCCACTGGTCCAGTTTTTCTTTGGTTGCCTGTGCTTTGGGGTATCACTCAAAAAGTCCTTGCTCAGACCAGTGTCCTGAATCATTTCCCCAGTGTTTTCTTTTATTAGTTTAATAGTTTCAGGTCTTAGATCTAAGTTTCCAATCTATTTTTATGTGATTTTTGTATAGGCAAGAGTTAAGGGTCTAATAAGGGTCTAGTTTCACTTGTCTGCATATGGATATCCAGTTTTCCCAGCACCATTTATTGCAAAGACTGACCTTTTCCCGCTATATATTTTTGGCATCTTTGTTAAAGATAACTATAGATGTGTGGATTTGCTTCTGTGTTCTCTATTCCATCCCATTGGTCCAGATGTCTGTTTTTAGGCCAGTACCATGATGTTTTAGTTACTACAGCTCTATAGTATAATTTGAATTCAGGTAATGTGTGACTATGAAGACCAGTTTTACAGAGCTAATGGGTCCTAGTGATAAGGGCTACCAAAGTCAGGTTTGAGATTTGATTTTTACTCTCCTTACAAGCAAGTAAATTAGTCTGTTATGCTTAATGGAATCTAGCAGAAGACACAAGACCCCTGGGTCAGAGACAACGAACTTTATTACCCATGGCACATACTTATGTAGCTATATCAGATGTGTCTAGTTCAACTTGTATGTAGCCAAGTTGCGAGTTGTTTTTGAGTTTCCATGGACTGCAAATTAAAGGTCATGCCCATATGAAACATATATGCAATCATGGGTGAAAATTGTTTGGACTGAGGAGGGGAGTCTGAATTATGAAGCATACACCACATGGCAGGATTAGGAGCTAATCAGAGTCTTGGTGTCACCTCGTGGCAAGATGCAGCCAGAAAATGTCTCCTGATGTCACACTATCACATGATAAAATCAGATCATGCCTAATTACCCTCTGACTATAAAACCTGTCCCAACTCCCTGCTCAGGGAAACAGATTTGAGTCTGACTCCTGTCTCCTTGTTTTGGCTGTGTGATAATATACTTTTCTCACCTGCAAAAGCCTGTGTTTAACTTTCTGTCATGCATGGGCAAATGAACCCAGTTCAGTTCAGTTATACTACAAAATTATTTATTGTTTATCTTAAATTAAAACTTAACTCAGTATCCTGTTCTTTTACTTGCTAAATCTGGCAGATTTAGGCACAGAATGCTGGATGAACATTAGTGTATTTGTGTTAGTTTATGGCCAGGGCCTTGTATCCTTGGCATGCCCAAAAAGGCGGACAGGAGAGTAAGGGACTTGTGGGTGCAGCAGTGGCAGCATTGGCAGGTGGTTGAGGGTCTTCAGGCATCTATGGCCATAACCACAGAATGCTTTGCTTTGGGATAGAGCACAGGTTCTTGGTGATCTGTTCAGAGCCAACAGCAGTGGCGATGTCTTGAGTAATGGAACACTTGCTGTGTGCTTGTGTTCAGGCCAGAGATGAGAGCAGTTCTCTGATATTTGGGTGAAAAGTCTCTTCTTTCTTTTGTTCTCCCAGCTTCTCCCAGCATCCCTCCTTCAAGTTACTAAAACATATTTAGGATCAAATCCCTGCATTATATTTCTCTCTGGACTATCTAGAGTGATGACTATTTTCCTGGCTAGATGTTGACAGATACAGATACAAAGCCATATTCTTAATTTATAAGCCTATGAATTGTAGCTCTCAGCTCAGCATGTAATGGATGCATAAGAAATGCTACTTAAAATGAATTAAATTATTTTTGGAGATTCATAGATACAGGCACAGAATAAAATTATTCTAAAATAAATGGAAATCAAAAGCACTGGGAAGTGTCACAGGAAAACTTTTTAAAGTCAGGAATAAAACACGTGGTGTTAGATAAGACATCATACCAAGCTCAGAGGAAGAGGCAGTAGAAGATAGATTATTGTACTAAGAAAGTTTGTTTTATTATTAGGGCACTCCTATTTGCAGTATTAATCGCAATATCAAACTGTTATTCCTCTCGATAAATCTCCCTAAATGATGAAATGAAATACTATGCCACATTCACAGGAGATAAGTATTTTAGCAGCTTGAGCATAAAAGTCAAAATGGATATTCTACAGTCATTGATTCAACAATATTTATTATGTGTTATATGCAAAGCATAGGGCATTAGGCTTGTATAACTTGAGTTAAAGTGACCTTCCAGGTATGGTACATCAGCATAAATGTAATGATTCTCAAGAGAATCTCAAAATATTTCTTTTAGAATCTATTAGCTTGGCTTCTCCATCTCTCTTAAGCGTAAGTCATCAGAGCTGATTGCATTTGAGATGTGGGTTGAGTAGATGAGAGGTCAACTGATATTTATATTGTTACTTGGTTTGCTAATAAATATTGCTTTGTTTCATTATTCTTGTTTTAGTAGCTTCTAGAGGAAGAGCAACCCCCTCCCTCTCCCTCCATTACAAATGAGGATTCTGGAAAAACATCTTATTCAAACTATAGCTAAAGCAAACCTGCTGGAGATTTAATGGTTCGAAGTTGCTCTGATTTTAGAGCTCTGCGATGCATCGTTCATTAGTAGAGTCAGGAGCAGCTGCACCCCTGTGTATCTCTCTGTGATGATTAATTTTATGTATCAACTTGACTGAGCCACAGGGTGCCCAGACATTTGGTCAAACATTATTCTGGATGTGTTTCTAGGGTGTTTCTGAATGAGATTAACATTTGAAATCAGTAGACTGAGAATAGCAAATTGCCTTCCCTAAGGTGGGTGGGCCTCATCCAATCAATTCAAGATGTGAGTGGAACAAAAAACCAAGTAAGAGGGAACTCCTCTTGCCTGACAACGAGCTAGGACATAGATCCTTTCCAGCCTCAGACTCCACTGAAACATTGGCTCTTTTCAAGCCTGCTGTCTTTTGGACTGGAACTTATACCGTTAGTTTTCCTTTCTCTTAGATCTTCAGACTTGAATTGCAACCATATATCAGCTCTCCTGGGTCTCTAGCTTGCCAGTTACAAATCTTGGGACTCCTTAGCCTCTGTAATCATGTGAGTGAGCTAATTCCTTCTAATAAATCTCTTTCTCTGTCTGTATACATTCATACATCCTATTGTTTCTGTTTCTCTGGAGAACCCTCACTAATATAGTCTTTAAATCAAAGTAACATAACAAAGGTTCCTTGTGGGGGAGGAAGAATGCAATAGCCTTTAAGAAAAGATTGTCCTCCCTTGAACATAAAATATGGAAAGAAAACAGAAACATATCAAAAGTTATATAATTTAAGTAATTGCTCAATACAAACAAGAAAGGCATCAAAAGGCAGTACAAATGAAACTTACATGGAAGGTGCAAATAATAAATACTTATCCTTTGTGCAGATGTCATCAGAGGAGCCATCAGCCTTGACCTTTGAGGGCCTTGAAGCCATCTTTTTGAAGAAGTTGGAATTGATGCATCATAAAAGATAAGAAAGACAGAAGACTACGTTCTAAGGGTGGATGCAGGAGAGGAAATTGTAGCACAGCTGTGAGTAGATAATTCTGACAGAAGTGCTAATTTGATGTAGGGGGAAACGATTCTTGCCCACCTTTCTGGGTATGCCCAGGATACAGGGCCCTGACCACTAACTAACACAAATATGCTGATGTTCAGGCAGCATGCTGTACCTAAATTTGCCAGGTTTAGTAAATAAAAATTTTAATTTCAGATAACAATAAGTAATTTTTTAGTATAAGTATGTGCCATGAATAATAAAGTCCTTTGTCTCTAACCCAGGAGTCTTATGTCTTCTACCAGATTAAAGATCGAAATGCAGGTTGAGGTCACATTGCATCAAAAACCAGGCTAAAGGGTGGTGCCTGTGGCTCAGTGAGTAGGGTGTCAGCCCCATATACTGAGGGTGGTGAGTTCAAACCCATCTCTGGCCAAACTGCAACAACAATAACAACAAAACCAAGCTAAAGAGTCTGCAATGAATTGTGTAGGCTCTATACTAGTATTAAAGATGAGCCTTCCAAATGATGCTTGAGGAAAATTACTTTAGTGGGTATAGTGGTTTGAATGGTATAATCTGAAGAGATAACTCAGAGTATAAGAATATAAGAATATAACCTTATTTGGAATACAGGTCTTTGGAGATGTTTTTAAGTTAGGGATCTCAAGACGAGATCATCCCTTATTAGTTTGGGTCCTAAATTCAGCAATAGGTGTTCTTTTTTTTTTTTTTTTTTTTGAGACAGAGCCTCAAGCTGTCCCCCTGGGCAGAGTGCCGTGGCATTACAGCTCACAGCAACCTCCAACTCCTGGGCTCAAGCGAGTCTCCTGCCTCCGCCTCCCAAGGAGCTGGGACCACAGGCGCCCGCCACAACGCCCGGCTATTTTTTGGTTGCAGCCGTCATTGTTGTTTGGCGGGTCCGGGCTGGGGATTCGAACCTGCCACCTTAGGTGTACGTGGCTGGCGCCTTAGCCGGTTGAGCTATGGGCGCGGAGCCAGCAATAGGTGTTCTTAAAAGTGGCAGGAAAGGAGACACCACAGAGGTACAGAGAAGAAGGCCATGTGTAGTCAGGGGTAGAGATTGGGGTGATGTAGCTATCAGGCAAGGTTTGCTAGTTACCAGAGTCTTGGAGTGAGGCATGAAACAGATTCTTCCTCAGTGACTCTGGCAGGAACGAACCTTACCCAGATCCTGCCTTTTAAACTTCAGGCCTTTAGACTGTGAGTAAGTAAATTTCTGTTGTTTTAAGCCTCCATGTTTGTGGTAATTTGTTATAAAAGTCTCAGGAAGTGAATATAGTGGGGTGTGTGGGGAAATCCTACAAGGTGATGAGCCTGGAGGCGGGGCAGGTAGCTAACAGAAGGATACGGTGACAAACCCAGTTATTTCTACAACTTCTACTTTATCAAGGACTATAGTTTCCTTGTCTTGGTTTCCCATAAACTCCATCTGCATGCCATGAAAATTATTGGTTGAAAATTTTTAAAAATTCAGCCAGATTTTTAGGTATTATGAAAATTCCAACAGAAAATTAAAAATATATAACACAATATTTGTCATCGTTGTGTTTAATGAATGTGGGGAGATAATTTCTTTAAATGCATGAATTCTACTCTACAGATTTGTGTGTTTCGCTCTCTCATCTTTGGTGCAGTCCGTTTCCGTGTCATTCTGGAGGAATTTATGGGGACTCCTGCATGAGTTAGGAGGGACCTTCTGTGTGGTGGGATGAGGGGATGTGAGCCTACGGCTGAAGGTGGTCCAGGATGGTGATGGTCCTGATGACATCACATGGACCACCTCTTTGAGAACCAGAAGCTGTTGCGATGTTCACAGACACCATTCTGTTTTATCCCCCCAGTGACCTTGTGGGGTGTATTGCCTTCCCCCCTTACAGAGGAAGACGCCTTGGCTTTGCAAGATTAAGGAATGTTGTCAAATCCATGCAGCTGGCAAAGAAACTTCTAGAATTTGAATCTACAAAGACCCTATCCTCTCTCCTCCTGGAAATAATCATATAATTATGAAAATGTGGAGCCTTAATGTTGGAAGTACTGTTAGAGATTACGGAGTTGTGGGGTGAAGGTTATTTACATACATACTCGGGCCTCATAATGTGATTTCATCTGATCTAAGACCAGGACCCAAGATTTACCAGTGAGGACATTTGTTTGCAGCCCTATAGGTCTGCAAAGGCAAGATGTTACAATATGGGGAGGATTTAATTGCTTTCATATTTCTTTTAAGAGCAAAGAGCTCTCTAGGAAAAATAGCTGCATTGCAAAGGTCAAGGCTGATGGCTTGTGGGAAGAGCTAGAGAGATTGATTTATGGGGATTGGAACAGAAGAGGTGTCAGAATGACAAGGAGAGAAATAAAACAGCAGGGCTGGGCTGGCTGGATTCCAGTCCTTGTTTGTGGGAGCCCTAGCTGGGGGGTGGGTGGGAGTCTTGGAAGAATATGCAAGTCATTTAGGGAGCCTGAGCCTGGCATTTGTAAGAAGGATAGAACACTGTAACGCCAGAGTGGACAGGAACTTATGAGTTCTTTGGTTAGTATTAAAACAGAAATCCCACTTAGTTTCTTCACCTACTCAGATCCTTTTGAGTGCTTACTGTGTGCCAGGCATTGGGCAGGACACAGGGGCTACAGCAAGAATTCCCATAGGCACAGCCCCAGCCAGACTACATAGAGCTCATGGTGTAGTTAGGGAGACAGACGTTGGCCAAATAAATACAAATTAGTTATTTCATTACAATTAAATGCACGCAGCAAAGATATATAGGATGCCACAGGAATACAGATAAGGAGGATGGGACCTGGTTTTGGGATTGGGGAAGGGGCTAGTTTGGCTTAAGCTGTTATCCGAAGGATGAGTAGGAAGAGGCTGAGTGCATAGAGAAAGGATGGAGCTTTTCACATGGAAAGGAGGGAGAAGTTTGGTTCAAGGAGCTGGAAGGCAGAAGGCTGGAGCGCAGAGAGCAGGGGAAGGGAGGCTGGTTCAGCCAGGGACTTGTATGGATTTTGGATTTTATCCTAAGAGCAATGAGAAATCAGTGGAGGGTTTCAAGCAGGGAGGGACATGATTGATTTGACAGGAGGTCAGGAAGGGTTTGGGCCAAATCCTCATTAGCAGTGATTAGTTGTCACTTGCCTGGCCTTGTCTTTTTTGCCCAGATGGCTTGGAAACCCCAGCAGAGGATAGCCGAGGACAAAATCAATGTGAGGTTTCTGATCCAGGCAACCCTCACAACACAATCAAAATCAACAGCCCCACTGCCCAGCGGCAGAAGCATCATCCCCAGGACCTGGGATTTGAGCAGAGTTCCTCCAGTTATTGCCCATGAGTGGCCTGATGCTGCCATCTTTGGCTAAGATCTGAAGAGAGCAGTCCCTCGGGGGAAGTTCTCAGAGGAGCATCTGGTGTTGCTGGAGAGCGGCAGTCATGTCTAGGGCCGGAGCAGAGTCAGGCTGGGCAGATCGCTTTCCTGTAGGCTGCTTCCCTAGTAAAGCAGGCAAAAGTCAGCCCTGACTTGTTTTTTTTTTAATAAATACAATGTGATTTATTTATAAAGAAGAACAAAGTGAATGAACGAACAAATTAAAAAAGGTGACACGAATAATACTGAATGCATACTTTTTATTTCTTCAGATTCAGAGTTTGCAATTCCAACATATAAAGATGAAGAATCAGTTTTGCAACCTAAAAGTATTTACTTATTAAAACTATTCCTACTTTAGGAAACTATACAAAAAAGATAGGACAAAAAGTGCTTTTATAGAACTGCCTGTCAGTCAGGCCAGTTCCCTGCAGAGAGAATTCCCGGCCTGACCTCATTCATCTGTGAAGACACAGAACAATCCTTGTTTAGATGCACACATTCATCCACTTGTCCACTGTGGTCAGCCCTTCACTTCTTTTTTTTTTTTTTTTTGAGACGGAGCCTCAAGCTATCCCCCTGGGTAGAGTGCCATGGCATCACACTCACAGCAACCTCCAACTCCTGGGCTCAAGTGAGTCTCCTGCCTCAGCCTCCCAAGTAGCTGGGACCACAGGCGCCTGCCACAGCGCCTGGCCATTTTTTGGTTGCAGCCATCATTGTTGTTTGGCGGGCCCGGGCTGGGGATTCGAACCCGCCACCTTAGGTGTATGTGGCTGGCACCTTAGCCGCTTGAGCCACAGGCGCCGAGCCAGCCCTTCACTTCTTGATGGTTTCCTTCTGCTATGAATGTGCCTGTCCCTTTGTCTGCTTCTTAGAGCATTTACCTTCCTCATCCACCAGCCATAGGAGGAGGACTGGGGCCTTGAACAGAGATTCCCTTTAAAAGCCACAGAAGACTCAGCTCTAAGAGAGAGACCTTTAGTGCACAGGCTTTGACGGTGAGAGACACACTTATTAGCCTTGCCTTTTCCTTCCTTTTTATCCTGTTCCTAGTTGATAGATGGCCATCGCACTCTGCAAGACATAGATTTGGGTGGAGATTACTATCGTGGGGAAATTAAAACAAAACAAAGATGCTGGTGTTGCTAATAAGCTCGTGATGTCTGTCCAAGGACCGGAAGTCAGAGAGTGGCATGGCTTTCTGGGGAGGCACAGTACAGAGCCACTGGCTTGGTGGCACCTGGAATGGCGGTGGCAGGTGGCTTAGATAAGGATTTGTCATCCATGTAGAGACATAACTGGGACGGCAGCCAACCTCACGCAGTGCTCCGTATGTGTCAGGCCACGTATATTATCTGATTTAATCCCGACAGCCCTACAAAGTAAGAGCTTGGTTGGCGCCCGCTTATCCACAGATGAGGAAACAAAGGTAAAGAGTGGCCACTTTGCTGCTGGTCTAGGGAGTGTCGGAGCTGGGCTTGGAACCAGGCAGTGTGATGACAAAGGCTATGAGGTCAACCCCTCTGTGCTTCTCTAGAATGAACAACAGGGGCTGGGCTGTGGCCACTCATTTTGGACAGTGTTCCTCAAGGGAGGCAGATGGAGACTGTGTCGTTAAGGAACTCAGGGGTCAGAGAAAGATGGAGACTGGAAACATCATTTTGAAGTCTTTTCCATATTTGGAAGAGGCAGAATGGAGAGGCCTCAGAAACGGCCTGTGAAGAGGCCACGGTTTACATTATGAAACATTGTAAGAAGTCACAATCCATCAATTCATTCAAATGCTCCTTTATGAGACAGGAGTTAGTGTCTTTGATGGATGAATTCACTGCCTGCCCCCCACCCAAATAAACCAACCTGGGTACAAATTAACCTCCCACCTTTTTTTTTTTTTGAGACAGAGCCTCAAGCTGTTCCCCCTGGGTAGAGTGCTGTGGCATCACAGCTCACAGCAACCTTCAACTCCTGGGCTCAAGCGCATCTCCTGCCTCTGCCTCCCAAGTAGCTGGGACTACAGGCGCCCGCCACAATGCCTCGCCATTTTTGTTGTTGTTGTGGTTGCAGCCATCATTGTTGCTTGGCGGGCCCAGGCTGATTAGAACCCTCCAGCTCAGGTGTATGTGGCTGGCGCCTTAGCTGCTTGAGCCACAGGTGCCGAGCCACAAATTAATCCCTTATTGTACAATATCTCCCAAATGAATTTTGGTTCACAGCAGCAAATCATTTAGGTGTACTGATAGCCTGGAAAATGAGAAAGCATAAATTCTTTTCCTTGTCTTTCCATTTTCTGTTTAATTTTTTTTCTCCGAGAATCCCTAAGGGCTGGTTCTGATTCGCACTCGGGGATAGAAATGTGTCATCTTGAGTCCCATTTCTGTGGGGATCTCCAGATGCACAAGGGAGGGAGTGATTATTTTAAAAGCTGCTGCAGAGGTCACATCTGGTTCTGAAATTGCTTCTGTTTTCCAAATTCTGAGATTGGAAGGAAATATGGAACTTTAGAAAAGCATGACTCATGCATGGTTAGAACTGGTCAACTCTAATTTTGGAGGCACTCAGGGAGTTTCATGGGATGTACAGTGTGGCAGCCTGGCACTGGCTGCTGAGGAGGGGACGCAAGACACAGGTACCTGGACCGCACCTTCCACTGGGGCCAAGTACCTGCAGCACTTATTGGGCTGTGCAGGGGAGGGATGGCTGAGCTGGGAAACCAGGGGCCCTTGTGGTCCAGGGAGAAAGCGAGAGCTCCAGGAAAGAAGAAAGAATGAGGGGGGAGACTGAGGCTGTGGAGACAGCCCGGGAGACAGGCATGATTTCTCGTGATATTTCCAAGTGCTCTGGTCGTGACCTATGTGACCCTTTGTTTGCTCTGGAAACAACAGAACCATCTGGGCGGAAATTTTGGGTCTAGAGTACCTGAGACATGGCCTAGGTGAGGAGGGGTTTTTCTGGACTTGCTGATTTCTTACTATGTCCAAAGTGAGGCTTCTGAAGTTCAATGGCCCATGTAGGGCCTCCTGTTGCCCGGGCTAAAGACGCTTCTGCTTGTCCAAGCAGCTTTTAACACTGGGAAGCCAGAAAGTGGGGCTTGTCCAGCAGGTGAAAATTTCTATTGAATTTCTATTTTTATTTCCATCACGTGATTTCAGTCCAGAGCAGTCCACAGGGACCTGTACTTGAGACATGAAGGGTTTGCTGTGTTCTAGAGCCCCGTCCTCTGGACTTAAAGCTGCAGGTGGACTTGGAGGACGGGACATCCCCACTGCCAAAGCACTGAGCCTGCCGAGGAGAAGGCCACCTTTCCCTTACTCAATATTTATCACAATGTTCCAGGGGGTCCCTTCTCCCCTTGGCAGGGGCTAGTGAACAGTAATTAAATCAGCAACTCTCCAATCACCAGCTAACTGGGAGCAAGGGTATTAACTCTGGGGCTAATCTCGCAAGTAATTAAAAAATATGTTATGGTGATGAACTCTGGGAGGAAATTTTCTGGAAGCAATATTTATTATCTGGAGAATTTCAGCTCTGAGTCTTAAAAGAGCCTCCCAGCAGCAAGGCTAGAAGCGGCTGCAAGAGGGATAGTGACTTTCAATGTCTCGATACTGGTGCCTGCGATGTACTGGGGCTGTGCCTCTCACTGGCTTCCTCATCAGAAAGTCAGGGTCAGCTTGCACAGAATTAGTTT
Source organism: Otolemur garnettii (assembly GCF_000181295.1). Taxonomy (NCBI): domain Eukaryota; kingdom Metazoa; phylum Chordata; class Mammalia; order Primates; family Galagidae; genus Otolemur; species Otolemur garnettii. The sequence goes on along the minus strand of NW_003852469.1, from coordinate 3,572,086 downwards.
AGGGGCTACTTAACACAGCCGAAGCATAGGAGGCTGAAGACGATTGCTTTGGGAACTGGAGACCAACTGGTGTGTGACCACGGCTATGCCCAGGAATGCCCCAAGTCTATCTTGTCCTGTTTTAAAAGCCACACGCCCTGATTTCAGGGTGTGAGACTGTCAACAGCTGTGGGTAGTGAATGTGGTTTTGGAGAGAAGTCACGTTACACATTTTATTAACAGCTTTATTCTGTAAGGCTGAGAATTTGAAAAGCCACTCTCTGACTCAGGGCAGCGTTTGAATACTGCGCCTGGCGGTTTCTTTTTCCTTTTTGACAAGAAGTGAGCAGTTGGGGGGAGAGAAGGACCGTGGTGGTGCTGGCATGTGACAGCCCAGAGGCTGCGAGCAGGTGTAGAGGGAGCCCCTGTCAAGGCGCACACTCCATGTGGGCTTTCAACCTGACTGTGAGAGCAGGTGAGACTGCGGGTATTAAGTTCCCGTCACCAAAATTGAAGCCACGTGCTGCGTGTCGGGGTTGCTAAGTCTGCCCAGCCTCTGGCTCCACCTTTGGCAGCTTCCTCAACTCCGGGTATGTCCTGGCTTTAGCCCATTTTCAGAGATTCAGCTCCTCCACTTTGATCACTGGCTCTTTGTCCTGTCCTGAATTTAGCTTCTTGACAAATTTCGAGTCCCCCTTGCCATGTGTTTTCCAAGCTTCCTGTGTGCTCCATGTCAGGGGGAGTGGGTCCTCCCACCCCTCAGTTTTTCTTCCATTTATCCCATGAGTAGCTCAGTCTGTTTGGTGAACTTGGAGCTCAAAGACTCCTCTAGGGAGTGAACTTCCCTGGGACAGTAGTTCCCTTTCTGCTGCTCCAGGCTGCATGAGCCTCGGTCAGATGCCCCCCACCTTCCCGCCCTATGCATCCTCATTCTGCATTGCCTGTGGGGCACCCCTCACAAAGCTCATGTGCCCAGAGATAGGCTGTGTCCTTCAACTGGATCCTTTACTGGGAAAAGAACCGAGAGTCTGGTTTCCAGGGTTGTTGTGGCATGTTAGTTAAGAAATTGGTCTTTGGAGTTTAAAAGAACTGAGTTCAGACCCCAGCTCTGCCACTCGCTGGTATGTAAATTCTGTAAAGCCCTATGCCCAACGGAGCCTCAGTTTCTCTTCTATAAAAGGGGTAAAAGGGAGAAAATAACAGAAGCTTCTTTCCTGTTCTACTGGGGGCGTGAGGCCAGTGAGTGTGCATAAAACATTCAGAATGTTGCCGGCCCCCGGGAAGCCAGCATTAAGTGTCACTAACTGTGTTTATCAGTGTATTGAGAACTTGCTCAGGGAAGGTGGGTGGTGGATCCTGGGCACCCCGGAGACCCGTTCCCAGGTCCTGCTGCTCCACTGAGAATCCCCAGCCATGCTCTGGGGCCAGGGTCCTCCTGCCACCCTCCTGCCATGACTGTGCTACCCTCAGTGTCTGCCTAACACACGTGTGCTACTTCTTTAGTTTTTAAAGAGATTATTCTCTCTGCTAGAGACGAAGAGGGCAAAATGGAAATTGAGTATCTGCCTTGCTTCTGTCATCCGTCCCTCTCCCTCGTTCCCCCAGGCCACCTCCTACTCACTCACATGATTGATTCAGAGCACTGGGATGTCCCTCTGTTTCTTCCCACAGACTTCATCAACTTCTTTATCCTTTTTAAATTTCAGATTAATATAAGGGGACCTATGATTATATAAGGTGACTAGGTTTATCTTCCTGCTCCAGAAAGAAATTTCACAGTCAAGGCTAGAATCACTTTCCGTAATAAGTAAATAAAGGATTTTTTTTGGGGGGGGGTAATTACTACACATAATTCTAAAGGCAATCTCAAAAAGATATTTTAGGCAATAACAACGTTGTTGAAATAAGTTTATGGCCCCTAAAATTGTCTGAAGCTCTAAAATAAGCACTCAAAGTCTTTTTTATACGATGCATGATATCAAACTATAATTTTCCAAATGCATTTTCTGCACTGATTAGGTAAAGTCCGAGTTATAGTTGAGTCCTTCCCCCAGGAGGTGTGCCATATACCTCACATCGCACCTGTTAGCTGGGGGCTAACTGAGCCCTCTCCTCTCCTCCCCTCCTCCCTCCTAGAATTTAGTTGTGTTTTTCTCTCGTGGGGGCCTATGGTAGTTGTTCATCTACTAGTTTCAAATTAGTATGGAGTATGTGGGATGCTGGCTTTTCCATTTCTGAGATACTTTACTAAGAAGAAGCATCGACTTCTGCTTGCTCTGGATTTCAGCTTTCAAGAAACCATTCTTGCCCATCTTGGCCCTTGTTGGTAATTATCTCTGGGCGTTGGTCCTCCATTGATCTTTAATAGCCTTCTTTAAAAGCTGAGCCCTCCAATAACCACTCACCACCTGATTTCTTTCCTCATTTGGGAAACTTTTATTAACTGTCTACTGTGGGCAAACTGTCTGTGGAAGGCAAGATAGCCAGTTCCCCAGAAGAGCGTGTAGCCAGGGATGCTTAAACGTGTTCCAGGGGGTTCTGTAAGGCCCAGTACAGGCCCCTCTGGTGTCACTAGGAAGACAGCATGTGTGTGTGTGTGTGGGGGGGGAGTATCTGAGTGATTGAGGTTTTACCTCACTTTTTTTTTTTTTTGAGACAGAGTTTCACTTTGTTGCCCTCAGTAGAGTGCTGTGGCATCATACCTCACAGCAATCTCAAACTCTTGGGCTCAAGTAATTCTCTTGCCTCAGCCTCCCAAGTAGCTGGGACTACAGGTGCCTGCCACAATGCCCAGCTATTTTTAGAGATGAGGTCTTGCTCTGGTTCAGGCTGGTCTCGAGCATGTGATCTCAGGCAATCCACCCACCTTGGCCTCTCAGAGTGCTAGGATTACAGACGTGAGCCACAGCGCCTGGCCTTTACCCCACTTCTGATATCACTCTCAAACTGCTCTGATTTTTCTCGTTTTGCATATTGGGCTTCCAAGTAAGACTTTATCCAAGAAAAGATTGTGCTGTTTCAAGAAAAAAAATGTTGGAAAACCATTGACCTAATTTTTTCCACTGAATGTACTCAGAGTGGCTTTTTATAGTGGTTTGACCCAACTTGCAGTTGGCCAGCATATGACAGAGCTATCTGGCTAATGCATCAGTACCAGTCCCCACGGTTTCACACAGAGAGGACCTCAAAGATGTCTTCACACCTGATGAGGCTCATCTTCCTGTCATGCTCCAGAAAGAATTTTCATGGTCCAGGCTAGAATCATTTTCAGTAATAAGTAAATAAAGGATTTTGGTGGGGGTAGGTACTACACATAAATTAATTCTAAAGGCAACCTCAAAAAGATATTTTAGGCAATAACAACATTGTTGAAATAAGTTTATAGCCCCTAAAAATGCCTGAAGCTCTAAAATAAGCACTTAAAGTCTTTTTTTGTACGATGCGTAATATCAAACCATAATTTTCCAAAGGGCAGGAGACTGGACTTTGCTTTAACATTGTGGTGAGTTTGTTAAGACAAAAATTCAGGGATTGAAGATAATCATGGGCCCCTATAAAAGTTTCAGGACAGACTATGTTACGATCTGTCATTTCACTTCTAAGAAACACAGTGGACAGCATCCTTTCTGATTCACTCATCCAAGTTTCAACTTGTTGGCTTATCAGTGTTGGTGCAAAGAGTTCATGTAGGTCCATCTGCTCAGACTTTATCTTTCAGGTTTTTGGTGTTTCTCAAAACTTCTGTAATGAGCCATGTAATCAAGGAATGACCAATAATTACTCAGCCACTGAGCTATAGAAATGCATCTACTACCACCAAGCAGAATATCTGGCTCATTCTGTTTCCATAAATGTATTTAAAGGACCCACGCATTTACACGTGCATAGAGCAATTCTGGAAGATGTTCTTGTATGCAAGCCTCATGGGGAAAGCCTGAGTTTGCTGTTTTGTTCATTAACGTGCCTGGACATGATGCCAGGAATAGATGTTCGATGGATACATGTTGAGTGAATGAATGAATTCACAAGAAAATGGTATGGGAGTAGACATGGAGGTTGACGGAACTATTACTTTCCAGTTTATCCCCACAGGTGGCATTTAGATGGGGAGGGCAGGAGGAATGTCTGCTTTTCTCCCTGTGCTTGCCCCTTTGCCCATGGAGGGGAAACAATTCTGCCCTTACCTTCTCTGCCATCCGCTGCCCTTAGGACTCTCTCGTGTCCCCCACCAAATTAAGGAGGAATGTGCAATCTGGCTGGTTGATGTTGGATTGCATAGTTTTAGGATTCTACGCTTCCTCATGCATTTCCCATTCCTGTTTCATTATGATGGGGGTTTTACTTCCAGAAGCAGGCTGGCCCATGGCTGTGCTCTTGATTTCAGTGACTGGCTCATGGAGCTGGGTAGATGTGGGCATTGGTGTTTGTTCTTGTCTTAGTGATTTTGGAATGCTGTACATGAGGTGGCTTATCCACAATAGGATAGTTATTTCCTACAGTTCTGGAGACCAGGCAGATTTGGTGCCTGGGATGGCTGCTTCCTGCTTTATAAATGGCCACCTTCTGGCTGTAATGTGGCAGAAGGGGCAGAGGAGGCAGGGAGCTCTCTGGAGTTTCTTCTTGTAAGGGAATAAATCCCATTCACAAGGGCTGGGCTCTCAGGACCTTATCACCTCCAAATGCCTTCACACTGGGGATTAGGTTTCAACATAGTTTTTTTTTGAGACAGAGTCTCACTTTGTCACCCTCAGTAGAGTGCTGTGGCATCATAGCTCACAGCAAAATTCCTGGGCATAAGTGATCCTCTTGCCTCAGCCTCTCTAGTAGCTGGGACTACAGGCACCTGCTATAATGCCTGGCTATTTTTTAGAAACAGTGTCTCACTCTTGTTCAAGCTGGTCTTGAACTCCTGGGCTCAGGAAATCCACCCACCTTGGCCTCCAAGAGTGCTAGAATTATAAGACTGAGCCACCATGCCCGGTCTCAGCATAGAAATGTTGAAGGGGAACATTCAATCTATGGCATTCCTCAAACCTGGACAGTTAAGATTCAAGCAAGTTGGTTATAGCAGAGGTCCCCAACCTTTTTGGCACCAGGAACCAGTGTCATGAAAGACAATTTTTCTTTGGACCCGACGGGGGGAGATGGTTTCAGGATGATTCAAGTGTATTACATCCCCACTTCAGATCATTAGGCATTAGAGTCTCAGAAAGAGCACACAACCTAGATCCCTCACATGTACAGTTTGAAGTAGGGTTCACGCTCCTAGGAGAATCTAATGCAACGGCTTACCTGACAGGAGGCAGGGCTCAGAGGGTGATGCATGTGATGGGGAGTGGCTGTAAATACAGATGGAGCTTCAGTCCTTTGCCCATCACTCACCTCCTGCTGTGGACCTGGATCCTGACAGACCATAGACTGGTACTTGTCTGCAGCCTGGAGGTTGGGGACCACAGTGTTATACCACTCAGAGTGAGCCAGAACATCTCAGCAGAGAAGTTCCAGTTTGGGGAATACAACTCTCTCTCCTGGGGATTCATAAAAATTGTACTTGGTTTCCTGTTTGGCTCTTATCCTTTTATGTACAGTTTTTACACAAGAGTCCCGTGGGATGAGGTGTGGTATCATTCAGGAGCCCAGAGCTCATCCCAACTTCATGGCACTGTAGCGCTATTGCTTATTTCGTTTGAAATGACTTTACGGATCAGAACATTATGTTTGAAATGACTTTATGGATCAGAACATAATAACAAGTAATGACTGAACACAGGGAGAGTGGTTTTTTCCCCCTCCACCTACACAACAGAATAATTATTTTTCATAAATTCTGTTGGAGGCAATTGGTATTTAGAATCAGGAGTGATAATAATAATTGGCTGGGAGAATGATTTGGGATTAAGAGGCTTTTTGTCTAAGAAAACTGATTCACAGAATATTGAAATACTTTGGTTAAAATTTAAATGCAAAGGAGCAGAATTTTCACTCAAAAACGTTGGAGTCTGAAGCAAAGACTATCAAATTTAATAGGGGTGTGAGTGGGAAGTCAGTACTCTATAACGTCTGAAGAAGGATTCTTATATTGTCACACACATCTTAGAAAAGTTGTTCCCTAAGGACTGAATATGGATGAACACTTTTGCTGTTCTGAGAGGGTTTGTGCTGTGTTTATATAAATTGGTATTCGGTTAACAAGCACAACAATAGCTAACATTCACCCAACACTTACTATGAACTAAACAGAAATTCTTCGCATGCACTGATGGAAGAGGAAGCTTCTATTATTATCCCATTTTACAGATGAGCAAGGGAAAAATAAGGATTAGTGTTACATATAGGTAGTAATAATTCTGTATCTATGTGAATGTTTTTATAATACCAAAACAGATACCTAAATATAAACAAATAAACATTTGGATTGAAAAATTAAAATAAAAGATTTTCTTTTTCCTGAAAGTTTGGGTCAAAAACACGGGTGCACTTTATACACGGGAGCTCATTATACATGATAAAATATGATATTTTCCTTGAACTGGGTTGCCTGTGACCTTCTCTGATCACTGGCCCAAATAACACATCACCTTAGCTTTGGGTCACTTCATACATCCTGCCTTGACTGCATACGACATTTCCATGTGCCTACCGCCTCCCCCTGCTACCTGCCTCTAAACCTGATGATCCGATTGTCTTCTGGTCCTTGTCTGTGTCTTGAAAGAGGCCAACCAACCTATATGCCATATGCTATGGCAACCTACCCTATTGAGCTGGCAGGAGATACCAACTCTCCTGGGCTGCATTATCCACTCCATTTCTCAAGATACATATTAACAACACACCATGATGGAAGAACTAGGGGGTTGTGTGTTTAAAGAAAGCATTTTGATCCATTTTATTAGAGAACACACATCAGTATTGCACAACACTTAACAGATATGGCATCCGTATTTATAAGGACAATATACAGTCTTATAATTTGAACAGTCACTTTATTAAACAAATAAATTCATTTTTAACAGCGGGCATGATCCATACATTTTCAATAATTTATTCATTTGCAGTAATATGTACATTCCTTGTCTTCGAAAGAAAATCCCGTAAAACCCACACGATTATTCACCACATCACATCATAAACAAATGGACCTGTAACGATGGCATTTAGAAAATTCAGAAAACACTGACACAGCACATTCCAAGGATACTGAGTCCATTGAAAAGGAATTAAATGCTTTGAAGCCACTGCAGTCAGCCTGGGTGCCCGGATTTATGCGTCACTACAAAACGCTGCAGCAAATTCAAGTATAATGATTCACATACATAACATATTAATCTGACACAGGAGAAGATGCTCCCTGCTACAGCACTGAGCGCATACCAAACTCTCAGCATGATTCCAATTAACTTTTTTTTTGTAAGCTCTAAGGAAAGGTAATGAGATCCTCAACTTAGTCAAGCGAATGCCAAAGCTGGAGAAGGCAGGCATGGTTCACAGACACTACACAGTTAGAAGTTGTTCCATACAGGGATCTTCTTTGTCACAACCATTGTAAAGGTTATAGAGGAAGACCAATAGCAGCTTAAATCAGCCCGTCAGCCCACACTTGCTTCTCTGGCAACGTGGCAACACAGAGTTTGTATTTTGAGCAGACCTAACAAGGAAATAAGCAGAAAAGCTGCAGCGAGCTGGGAAGTGGCACGTGGGGTTCATGGTCAAATGGCATCAGCTTTATGTACTAAAAATATAATTTTAATTTCACAGGCAAAACGAACCTCTGAATTTGTTCCTTAGGCCCGGCAAGTCAAGTCCTCCCTGATTGCTGGTTGATTGCCAAGGTGAGGGTAAGTTCTTCCCTTTTCCGTTTCCTTCACTGCCTCTACTGCGTAGGGTTTGGAATATACTACGGGGCCCCTTCCCTAATCGTGCACCCTGATCTGCAAGCCCAGACTTAGACCGAGCTGGTTCCTATTAAAGTGAGGCTCACCCTATATCCCCCGGGCCAGATGTCCACCCTCTGATGGTGTGATACCCAGTCTTAGGGGGATTGCAGTGATTCAATTATTTTCTGCATTTTTCTTTTAAAACATATTGCATAATGTTTTCTTTGTGCTCAGAACAATTCCTTGGTTGGTAATAACGCAGACTTGCCTGATAAAAGATTTGTTTGTTTAGACATCCGAAGCATTAGGTTATTCTTTCGGATTAGCCACTTCATGCTCGAGCCAGTAATTACTTGCACGAAGAGAAGGAAACAGACCTTCTTCTTCTTTTTGTTTTCCTGTGTAATCATTCCCTGGTAATGCTGCGCTAAGCTTTCAGAACAAAGAGAATCAGACAGCTGGGAAACCAAGGCCTTGCGATTTACAGCCAAGCCAAACAACGGTAGCTCTGTCAGGAAAGCCCCTGAACTCAGCACGGACTGGCCCTTCAAGGGAACTCTTCCTTGGCTTAAAAGAGAATGAGAATAAAAGCAGATGTATGGTTTGCTGGGGACGGGAGGTGGGGAGACTTGGGGAATGGGTGTTTGCAGAGCCAAGTGGACACCATGATAAGCAAAGCTGGCTTCCCTGTGCCCTCCCGGGCAGGAGGAGACAGCAAGCCTAGCCCAGCCCTGAGGTTCACTAGCCCCTGGGCCTTTGCACGGACTCTTTCTTTCCTTGCCCAGAACAACAACTTCTGTTTCCCACACTGTTTGTCCTCCAGAATCCATTGTATAGCTCCCCAATTTTGAGAAGCCTGACCCTCGGCTTGCTGGGGGCCCTCCGTCAAGTTCCCATGGCACTGTCTGCACAACACAAGTGTTTTGAGATCTCACCCTTGTTACTCTCCACTGCCTGCACTTGGCCCCGGAGCACAGTCAGCCCTCACTGACTATCACAGGATAGAGACGGGAAGGAGAGAGCAGAGGGTGCCGCAGCAGCTGCCTTTGGAAGAAGAGGGTTTGGTTTTGCAGTATGATCTTCTGTGGATGTGCCATTAACTGAGGAACACCAACTTTTATGAGTCAAAAGTGTTTCACTTTTAAAAATGCAAGAGGTAGAGTGGAGTTCTAAGCTGCTTTCCAAAACTTGAGTTATTTGCCCCGTACACCTGTTAACCTTTTTCTTTTTGGATTCACGATCCCTCCTTAAGTTACAATGTCAGCAGTAGTAACATGTTAGATTTGAGCCTTAGACAGATGGCTGCTTGATGAGGTTGTAAATCCAGGTATCAGGCAAGACTCACTAGGAAGCTCCCGAGGGGACTTCCAAAGACAGTGAGTCACTGGGAAAGTGGTGGGCTGTGTGCCCCCTTCACTGGGCCACAAGGACAGCAGTTATAGACAAGTTATAGACAAGAAGCTGGCTTCAAGCGATGAGTGCGTGTGCCCTTCGAACACTAGGTGGACCAACCATCAATACTTTTAATATCCTGAGCCTTCTGTATCAGCATGATAATGTTATCCTTTTGTAGAGTAAGAATTCTTACTCCAAACCCAAGGTGTCCATTTCTACAAGTTCAGACTTTGACAGAGCTGGCTTCTATTAAAGTGAGGCCCATCCTATTTCCCCCAGGCCAGACCAATCAGAGGAGGTCTGGAGGAGACCAACCAAAAGAACAAAGCTCTCTGCTTTTTAATTTGGGCCAACACCAGTCTGGTCACCCTCGCCACAACTCAGTGGCTGCTTCTCAAAATCCAGAAGACCAAAATAGCTGTAGACTGTGTTTATACAAAACAGGGTTGGGCCAAGAACCTCGTCCTGGAAAGTGACTTTTCCCCTCTGTTTAAAACAAGTTTGAGATTCCGAGTCACAAGAGACCATTTGGCAGGGAGATGGTGGCAACATCCCTGACAGATGCCACCTCCCAGTAGGGTGACTGCCCCCATCAGCCTAAGTCGTGGCGAGCTGAGCTTCTCTCAGGGGAAGCCACCTGCACAGAGGGGTCCTGAAGACAATTTAAAGGGGTCAACAGAAATGCCTAGACTGTGGCCAAACTTGAAATGAGAAGTGAGATTGTGACCTGAAGCTTCCATGAGATGGATCTCAATTCCCAGTGAAGTCACAACCGCCTCTGCACGTGATTGGGAATTTGCTTTTTGTTCTGTAAACATTTAGTCCTGACAGCTGCTTGGGCCAAGAGGTGCTCAGCCCTGTTTCTTTAGATGATTTAAAACCCAAGCTTTGCTTCAAATGCTGTCCCTTCTTTCAGTGGTCCAAGTTACTTCTCTTTCTCATATAAATGCACACACACACCTGCTCTAGAATGACTGCGTTTTATGTGGTGTCGTCACGGAACAGCTGTGATTAGCTCAAATACTTCCTATTGTCCTGTTAGTACGCTGTGTGAGAATGACCTCAGATACCAGCACGCAACAGATGCCCTTGTTCTAGGCTGTTGAGAATCCTGAGAGTGAGGTACCAGAAATCTGCAAAACAGCATAGTTAGCCTGACTTTTGAAAGTTAAAATTCCCAGATGAGGATATTTTCAACCCAAAGAAAGAAGTGCAATGTGGGGACTAACTGAAGGTTGGAATTTGGGGCCCCACAATTGGACTTTAGGAAGATGGCATGAAACATCAGCACGGCACTTGCTTTCTAAGTTCCTGTCTCTCTCTTTCTCTCTCTCTTTCTTTCTTTCTTTCTTTCTTTCTTTCTTTCTTTCTTTCTTTCCTTTCCTTTCCTTTCCTTTCCTTTCCTTTCCTTTCTTTTCCTTCCTTCCTTCCCTCCCTCCCTCCCTTCCTTCCTTCCTTCTCTCTCTCCCCTTCCCTTCCCTTCCCTTCCCTTCCCTCCCTTCCCTCCCCCCCTTCCTTCCTTCCTTCTTTCTTTCTTTCTTTCTTTCCTTCTTTCTTTCTTTCTTTCTTTCTTTCTTTCTTTCTTTCTTTCTTTCTTTCTTTCTTTCTTTCTTTCT
>NW_003852469.1:3531953-3561100 GCF_000181295.1 Otolemur garnettii | reverse complement strand
TTCTTTCTTTCTTTCTTTCTTTCTTTCTTTCTTTCTTTCTTTCTTTCTTTCTTTCTTTCTTTCTTTCTTTCTTTCTTTCTTTCTTTCGACAGAGTCTCACTCTGTTGCCCGGGCTAGAGTGCCTAGCTCACAGCAACTTCAAACTCCTGGGCTCAAGCCATTCTCCTTCCTTAGTCTCCCAAGTAGCTGGGACTACAGGTGCCCACCTGACTAATTTTTCTATTTTCAGTAGAGGTGGGTCTCACTCTTGCTTAGGTTGGTCTCAAACTCCTGAGCTCAATCAATCCTCCTGACTCAGCCTCCCAGAGTGCTAGGATGACAGGTGCGAGCCATTGCGCCCGACCTGTGACGACTTGCTTTCTAACTGAAGAGAAACCAGTGTCTTTAGCTGGTGAGGGCCAATTCCTGAAAACATAAACTTGAAGTAGGAGGAAGAGCAAAGGAGAGCAAGAGACTGATCTTCCTCTCTCTCTCCTGCATGAAGTGTGTTCGGGGCTGGAAGATAGCGTACAGGTGGTCTCATTCCCAGCGATGTCTTATTTGGCATCCGGAGGGGCAATGAAGGTGGGCTGAGAGCGCTGGCGTTTGCTGGGGCCCTTCTGTGATGCGGTACGTTTTACCAGCTCATGCGGCGTTTTCATGCACACTGTTTCATCTGCTCACCCCATTTCCAAGTGAGGAAAAGGAGTCAAGACAGGTGAAATGACTTGTTCACAGTCAAAAGGTAGAAATAGAGATGGGGACTTCCAGGAAGCCCAGGCCTGGGACTCCCAGCACACTGCTGTTCCCACAGCCCCACTTTTAAGATCCTTCTAGGTCGTCTTCTACCGTGGACTCCAGGGTGGGGTTGGTGAAGGTCAGGTTCAGCAAGCACAGGGGATGCCAGGAAAAGGTCAGGGTGGGGTTGGGAAGGTCTCCATTGGGAATGCCTGTGAGCTCCGTGTGGCCCAGTTTTTCTCTTTTCTCCAAACTCTCTACAGACTTCACTCTCTTTCTTCACCAGACATTGTATGGGTTCCCTGTGAAAACAGTTCTTTTGTAATGTGACCCCAAACTCTTACACTTTACCCTCCCCAAGTGTGCAAAGTTAACTGCTCTGGAAATATAATGTTTGCTATCTAAACTTTATCTCTGCATAAGCCCCATCACGGATCCATGAGGGGAGCAAAATCATTTCTTGGTCTGCCATAGGGGGCTGAGTTTCTGCATTAATTCTGGAAAGTGGACGGCTTGCGACTTGTTATATCCAGAGATTAAAAATAGCTGTTTTCCTTTACATCCGATGAAGAAAGCATGTGTTTTGATCTGGGCTTTAAATGCTGCAGCAAAATTTCTGCCGCAGAACGTCCACGTCCACTTGTTGAAATTTAGGTATCTGGGCTGTGTGTCATGGGAGATGGGAGGTCAGGCCCTGCGCTGGGTGAGGAGGTGACAGCAGCAGGACAGGGACCTTACTTTTCATTCAATTACTTTCTCCTAGAGGTTTTACTCTTTTCAAAAAAAGCCTGTTGTAAAACCAGTGATAAATTGTTATGCAAATATTTATAACGCTTGCTCATTTTGCTCTTAAGCGATACTTGGTATGTGTGGGTTTTAATGTCTTTCCTGTGTGTCAGATTGTACGTGGGTGTCCTTGTTTGCCAATTCAGGCAGCTCCTTCTTCTGGCCATCCATCACTGCCCCCTCTGTCTCTGCTCTTTATGACGACCATTAATACTGTTATGACACAGGGACTGAGTTAGGGTGGCTGTGCGGGGACAAGAAGTCCTCGCCCTGATTCTCAGCTTCTGATTAATGGGGGCCACGAGCCTCCCAACCCTACAGACTTCCATGAGCTGAACCCTTTTCGTTAGGAAAGATAACACTGGATTTAGCTCAAGGAATGGAGACCAGAGTGAAAAAGAAAAATGATTTTTAAAGATAAATTAGTACACCACTGCTACACTTATTCAAGTCCGTTTTTGGATGGCTTTTGGCACACAGACACCAAATACTTTTGTAGGCCCTGCCTTTTGGGGTGATCCCCTCCCCCCGTCATTGCCAGATTGAACTGAAGCTTGTGAATCACATTGCTCTAGATGACAGGATGTTTCACGATGATTGATATTGTGGGACCAGAAAAAGTTCCAATGTGAGAGTCCCCAGGGAGAGGGCAGAGGGACGGGGAACGGGGAACCAAAGCAGTGTCATCTCATGCCCAGAAAACACAACAGCGGATGCTATGCAGCCCGATTCTTCCAAATGAGGATAAATGCTCTGCGTCTCGGCAGGAGTCAGGGAGAAGACATCAGTCTAAGGCTGTCAGAGAAGCACCCCAGGGCCCTACACTTGTCTATATAAGGGGCTCGGATGGGTTGATGAAGCAGAAATGAATGGAATTTTGCAAGGGGCCAAGGTGGGCAGGCCAAGATCTAAGACCATGCAGATAGGGCAGCAGGTCTGTCTCACTGTGGCACTGGAGGCTCGGGCAGGCAGTGGGAGCGGGGCTGCGGGAGGCCTGAATTCAAATGCCTGTTAGCAGGGAGTGCCTGGCTGCACTCTCATGCCAAGTCAGTGCCACATCCTCTCCTGTTCTCTGCCTTTCTTAGACAGGATAGAGGACAGCTGCCTGAGCTACCTGGAGGCTCTTTGGTACCCATCTTCTGATCTAGAGCAGACAGCATTGAAATACCCTTAACTCACCGATAGCTGGGCTGTGAGTCCTGGCATAACCACAGGGCTCCCAACGGGTCCTCAAAAACCCGGTTCTCAGGATTGGGCCCTGCCATTGGTGCTTGCTCCCATCTTGTTCTGTCTCACCAACCTTGAGTCTAGGGTCTGTCTCAGGTCATGACCGGCTCTGTTTTCTTGGGTGTAGACGTCTCTAGGGTGACATGTGCCTGCCTGACTCGAGATGGCTGCTATCCTGGGGTTCTCCTCTGCTATACTCTGTAACTTGAACTAGTATCTTACAGCAACATTTCAGAAACCCCAGGGTCATCCACCTGAGTCTTCGTGGGTCAGTCTTCTGATGTTCCCAAGTCCCTGTGGACCTGTTCTCTGACCCCTGTCTACAACTCATGGTTGGATCTTATCACTCATTCTACTCTGCTCCCTTCTCTCTGCCTGCTCAGGAGGGGGCACAAGCCTTGGGGGCTGCAGCACTGCCATGGGGCCACTGAATGACAGGCTGTTCCTGCCATCCAGAAGTTTCTATCCAGTAGAGAGGACAGGACTTATACAAGCACGGTGTATACAAGGTGTGCTTTAAAGTACTTTAAATAGATGTAGATATTAAAACAACAGAAAGATCACAATCAAGTATAGAATTAGTTGCTGAATATAGTTTATGGACGATTGCTGTAAGAATGTGGAGAAGGACTGGGATGATCTGGAAGGGCTGAACACGAACTTCTGATCTGGGGAAAGAATTCTGGAGAGAGCGAAAGAAGAGTTCTTAAAGGTCCCCCACAAATTCCTATACTGAAGCTCTAATCCCCAGTACCTTACAATGTGACTTTATTTGGAGATGGGGCCTTTGAAGAGATGACTAAGGTTAAATAAGGCTATGAGGGTGGGCCCTAATCTATATGACGGGGGTCCTTATAGGAAGAGGTCAGGACAAAGACAGGCACAGAGGAAGGTCATGTGATGACCCAAGGAGAAGACAGACGTCCATAAGGAAAGGAGAGAGACCTTGGAAGAAGCAACCAGCCAACACCTTCATCTTGGACTTCCAGCCTCTCAATTGTAAATTTCGACTGTTGAAGCTTCTCAGTCTGGGAGAATGAACCAAGCTTAGGCAAAAGAGGCTTTGGCTAAATCCATTTCTGCATAGTAACACCATTTCTATTCTAGTCGGGCAATTTCAGACTTAAAGAAAAAACAGGTAAAGGAAAAGACACGAAGAAGGAGGAAAAGAAGGAGGGGAGGAAAAGGAAGAGGAGAGGAAACTCAACTTTCATTTGTTTTTTGGAAGGTGCCTGTCTCCTCTAGCACCCCTTTTTGTACCCTTGACTCTTCTTGGAGAGCCCCAAGCAGGCCCTCAAAGGCCCACAACTTCCTAAGGAGTCAGATGTGGCCTCCAAAGCCCCTGGGGGCCTCCGAGGACCTCCACTTCAGCTGGCTCCAAAAGTCTGGCAGGAATTGTAGGTTGGCTTTGGTCAAGTGGCCTCCATCTGTCGTTGCCACCCTCAGAGGCAGCCAGATTGTTCTGGGGGAGGCAAAATGCTGAAAACCCCAATGGCCTTTCCTGGGCTCCTGCTGCCTGTTCTACAGGGGACAACAGTGGAGGGACAGTGGGCACCCCCTGCTTCTCTGATACCTGCTTAGGTAATTACAATGGTGCGTGGAGTAGGCCCTAACCCTGAATATAAACTTGCCACTTTAACAACTCATTCAGCCTGCGAACATTAATTTAGCCAAATGGAGATGTGTCCATGGCATATTTAAAAAACGATGCTTGTATGTTGAACACCAGAAACCATTGCTTAGCCCTGTCCTCTGTACTACACTGTCACAGAGAGGTGGCACAGGTCACGAATGGCAAAGTAGGGCCCATGGGCAAAATGTGACCTGCAGCCTCTGTCTCCTCTCCTTTCTTTTCCCCTTTCTTTCCTTTTTTGAGCTAAGAATGATTTCTACATCTTTTAGAGGGTTGCCTTCTTCCTCCCAATAAAGAAAAAAAAATAGAAAGAAGAAGAAGAAGAAAAAGACATGGCAGAGGCCGTTTAGTTCACAATGCCTAAAATATTTACTCTCTACCCATTTACAGAAAAGGTTTACAAACTCCTCATGTACATTACAGACACTTATTTTTTGGTTCATCTGCGACTATCCCTCCTTCCCTAGGTATGACAATTGCTCTTGGAAAAATGCCTTCTTGACTTTTTAACAGAGGAGCTTGCAACCCATTCAGCTTGGAAGCTGGAGACTGACCGTCTATGCCTCTCTGTACTTTTTGTGCCAAGTCCAGTGCTGGGCGCAGAAGTCACTTGCTGCTGGTGACCATCAGTGACCCACAGGCTGACCAGGAAAGGAGTATTCCCAAAGCTCCCTTTGGACCTCTGTGTTCTGAGGATGTTAAGGTGGGATGATCATTACTGGCTGGGCCTTACATGTCACCCTGTGGAGCCAACCCAGAGCCTCCTGCCCTGCCTGTTCGCTTGACGCTGCTCTTGCCTCTCTAGGGAGAAAGAACAGGATCACGTGTGCTACTCTCTCAGCCAATGAAAGATGCGATGACACTTGGCCCCCAGAATGGTGCTGCATTGCCCCGCCTCTGGCAGAGCTGCGGCCGAAGAGAAGGTACAGATGGAGCGGGAATTATCGCTCAGAGATGAATAAGTGAGACGCAAAAGTCACAGTGTAGAGAAATGCAGTGGACCTTGGGGACATCGAGGTGTCCTGGATGAAGCAGGTGGAGGCTGGATATGAGGAAATTGAAAGAACTTCTTAAACCTCCCCCTGCCCCAATCTCTTCTTTCTCTTTCTACTGCCCAAGAGTGACATGGGCCAGACAAGTCAGGTGACAAGTGTGGAAATATTGAAATGGCCCTGGCGCTTCTGTCTGAGCCTCTTCTCGACCACATTTGCATACACCCTCTATATATTCAGGTATCTGAATGGGCCAGTCCTTCATTCCTTTTTTCTTCAAATACGGTATAAATGTGCTCTTAGATGCCCTACTTAATTAAGTCTATATTTTTCATACTTTAGCAATAATCACTTCCAGCTTATCACATGGCTCCGCTGAATATGATACGGAGGAAAAAAGAAATGAAGTAACAGCTCCTGAGCCACAGGAGAAGGAAAGGCAATTACCCTGCCTTTTGAAATGAGTGAGCGGCTTTGGGGACGTTCTCTGCTTATCGGTTGCTGCAAGGTGCTGGTAACCACAGCTGCCTCCCTCTCCTGAGCACTTCCCCCTCCCTAAACCCTATAACCTTCCCTTTAGGTGGGAGAACCAGTAATCCGAGCTGCAGTAGCAAAGCAGAAGTGATGTTTTCCTGTGTAGAGCAGGGGGCCCCTCCTCAGCCCCACCCCTGTGGCATTTGGGACCGGGGTGTGTGAATGAGCAACTCCCCATGGGAGCATCGGCAAGGCGCCGGGGTCCTCTGCTGAAATCCTAACTTGTTTTTGGTGGTCCGGCCACACAATGGTCATCTCCACTCACTCCTGTCGCAGGGACTCTGGCGGGCCAGGGGGACACAGCTGCCATTGCTTTCTGAAGATCGTAGACCCCACCGCAGCCTGGCTCAGCCCTGCTCTCAGCACAGTCTGCGGACACGAAGCGGGTGCAAGCAGTGGTCCAAACGGGCTCGACCGGAGCTGTGTGCAGGTGGTTTCATGGTTAAAAGTCCTGGTAGTGTAAAAAGAGATCAGAGTAACCAGCGAGCAGACCTCTGATGTCTCCATATTTGCTGCCTCTGTCTTCTCTCTAGTCTGGTTTCTCTTGGAGAATGTACCTTCCATCTGCCTCGGCTCCCTTTGCTGACGAGGGGAGCTCTTTCCTTAATTATTTAGTTAACACATATTCATATGCAGAGGCAGCTTCTTTTTTGAGGAGAGCCAGCTCCAGAAGCAATTGAGAAGGTTTATTAAGTTGTGATTAATGAGCAATGATCAAAGAGTGGTCAATTACCTGCCCAAGTACATAGATCCTAAAAGGTTCTCACTCCCAGGCCATAACCATGAAACCTTCCTGGTCAGAAGGTTGTGTCCTGGTGCACGTGGAGGGGGGTTGGGGCAGGCACTCAGGACACACAGCTTGCACTTGTGAAAGTGCCACAGCTGCCAACTGACATCTCATTTTCAGACTGCCTGGGTCTCCAGCTACCCAGAGGGCAGAATTCTGAACACTTTCCCCACAGTGACATTCTTAAGGTTCACATGCTTCACATACTCTCTGCAACTCCTGGTGAAATACCTAGAATCCATTCCCCTCTCTCTCTCAAAAGGGTGAGGGATGCTGTATTTATCCTCATTCATTTCTAACAGGGATGTACTTCCTAAAAGCGTCTGTGTTAACGGGAGTTGGTGATCAACAACTTCCATACGCCATCCAGCGTATTTCGTATCCTCAATTGCCTTTTGCTGTTCTTGACCGATGCAGCCTCTTGTGCGTTCCCTTATATGCCCATCTTCCCCCAACTTGCAAAATTTGTCCCTTTTGGAAGGTCTTAATAACATCCGTTATCCCCTAAAAAAATTGGTGCGGTGTGAGGGTTAGAATTGCAGGCACCAAACCCTTGCACAGATGACCTGCTCTTGAGTTGGGCTGGGTTGGGGATATGACAGCATCTTTGCCAAGGTTAACTTGTAGACAGAGCCCAAGGAAATAAAACATGAAAGGGTCTGGTATCCTCGGCATACCCATCCAAACTAGAGGACTTTTATCGCTACTCTTTATGAGGCAAGGGGGCTATGGAAAGTGCAAAGGCTTAGAGTTAGGGAGACCCAGGTTTGAATCACAATTCCTGCGTGGTTTGGGGCAAGTCCTTAACCTCTCTCAACCATCAGATTTTTTTTTGCAATTTTTGGCCAGGGCCGGGTTTGAACACATCACCTCCGGTATATGGGGCTGGTGCCCTACTCTTTGAGCCACAGGCGCCGCTCTCAACCACCAGATTTTCATCTCTAAAGTAGGAGTGGCAGAATTGCTATGAGATTTAAAAGTAATGGGTGCAAAATGCCCTGCAGATAGTTGCCTGGCACGCAGAAAAGTCTTAAGAGAATATTTATTCCCCCAAATGCGACTGGCTGCTGTAGATGGGCTAATCTAAGTGGGGATGGGAGAGTTAAAAGGCTGACTATCTTGGAGAGTGTTAGATATTCTGAGTGACTACAAGCAAAAGCAGTCTTGGGTGAGACCGGAGGGAGGCAAAGAGAAAAAAACAGTGATCAGAAAAATGCTTTTCTGAAATCCTTGCCAACAGTCCAGGAAAATCTTTGAATAATCAGAGTCAAAGTCTCTCTTAATACATGCGATCTGAATTGCAGAATAAACTCAGATTTCGCCTCTCCCGTACTGTTCCCGTTAATTTTTATGGTGTTTAGACAAGCCCAAAGCAAGTGCTTTTAATAACACGTTAGAGAAGACATTTTAACTACTGCCACTCTGGGTAAATTCCTCAAACTCCAAATAGAAGCTGTAAACACATGAGTATAAATATGACAATCATTTGTTTAGCTGCAGCAATTTTAGATCCTTTTTGGCACGCTTCAAGGTACAGAGATGTTTGTGGCTGAGTCAAAAGTAACTCAACTCTCACATTGTTCATCCCACATTGACTAAGTTTCGGGCGATAAATATCAACTTGGAGAACTGTCACGTTTGTACCCAATAATTGAGCTATGGGAAACGGAAAAATAAAGTTCAAAGTTTGCCTCCCTGGAGAGAGGGGGCTGGAGAAGAGGACAGCGGGCAATTATTTACGGATAGTTTTACACAGATACAATTGTCACGGTTTTTATCGGGTGACCAAAAGATTTTCTTTTTTTTTTTTTTTTTTTTTTTAGACGGAGCCTCAAGCTATCCCCCTGGGTAGAGTGCCATGGCATCATGCTCACAGCAACCTCCAACTCCTGGGCTCAAGCGAGTCTCCTGTCTCAGCCTCCCAAGTAGCTGGGACTATAGGCGCCTGCTACAATGCCTGGCCATTTTTTGGTTGCAGCCATCATTGTTGTTTGGCGGGCCAGGGCTGGGGATTCGAACCCGCCACCTTAGGTGTATGTGGCTGGCGCCTTAGCCGCTTGAGCCACAGGTGCCGAGCCGACCAAAAGATTTTCTAAGTTGTTTATTTTGATTAGATGTGGCATAAATGCCACACGTGCGGTGCTCCTAAACTTTCCCAGATTTGAAATTTAAATTTGTCTGTAAAGGTATTTACTGATCATCTGGAACACGGAACTCTTATTTTGCTGAAGAAAAACTATTAAACTATTACCATTCTTCCCAAGGGATGCTCTTGGAAGGGGGGAGGCAGGGAAAAGAGTGATTTTCTTATTCAGATCCTAGAAGAAGCACTTCTCAAACTGAATTTTCGTAGCAAGACAGAAAAAAAGTGGGCTTTGCACATTCAAGTTCTTCCTAGATGCCAGCCGCTACCCCATGTCTGGCAGAGCTGTTATAGGACATGCAGAGAGATCAAAAGAGTCCAAACATTCAGCCAACATCCAAAGGCCAGAATCCAAGTTCTGAAAACAGGGGTGCATATCTGTCTAGCCAATGAGAGGATGCTCTGTAGAAAAAGCCTGAGCAAACAGTCATCTTCAGGCTCCAAAGCAACCAGCAGCGAAACCCAATTCCACATGCAAACACACTCTCCACTGCAACGTGGAAGGAGACTTGCCTTTTGGAAGGATTTAAGGAAATGACCATCTTGCTGCAAGGGAAAGAAGAAAAAGAGGTGGAGGCAACTACCCTTGCCGTGAAGGTTACATAACAGCGATAGCCTGCGTGGAAATTCTTAGAGGAACTTATCCAGGTAGAAGAAAGAGGCTGTGGAAATGGCCAGTTGTTTTTACATCCGTGATTCTTACCAAGAATTATTCCCCAAACATAAATGCTATTTTAAATTCTTCTTGTGGAATGATAGGCAGATTTTAATTGTGACATACAGTTTACTAATCTTCATCCTTAGTAACGTACAGGTTGAGCATCCCTAATCCGAACATCGGAAATTCTCCAAGATGGTGCCACAAGTGGAAAGTTCCACACATGATTTCCTGGGACAGGTTGCAGTCAAAAGCAACCAAACCGTCTTTCGTGCATAAAGCTATTAAAATATTTTATAAAATTACTTTCAAAGTTACGTGTATAAGGCATATAGGAAACATAAATAAATTTGATGTTTAGTCTTGGGTCTCATCCCCAAGATAGCTCATTATGTCTATGCAGATATTCCAAAATTTGAAACACTCCTGGTCCCAAGCATTTTGGATAAGAGATACTCAACTTGTACTGAGTTATTGAGGTTTACCAAAATTTGGTATACATAAAGCAAAAACAGCATGTTTCCTATGGAATGTGGGAATTCTTTTTCCAGAATAAATAGGTTTCTGTCAAAAAATGTTTGCAAACTCCAGCTTTAGACAATTCTTTGGTGATCTATCAGTATCTATCCAAAGCTAAGCATTAATGTTTTTCAGAGTTCAGGGGGGATATACTTGGATCATAAGGCTCATTTCAACATGCTGCAGGCAAAGCTCATTCATTAGACAACACAAAGCAGGTGAGATGAAATGCAAGTCAATATTTTGCCTTTTAAAATATTAGTGCTGGATTTTCACAACAGAGTGCTGGAAAAGGTAAGCGATTTGCCAAGAAAGGCCCTCCTCAGCCACGTCAAAAGGACTCCAGGGTAGGTTGGCAGGTGGCATCTTAGCATGAAATTAACACTCACCCCACCCCCAAATCTTGATTTTTAAATATGTTATGGGAAGAAGCCTTCCTTCATTTGATCCTTGAACTGTTTAATGGATTTTGTCCCTAGTAGTTGAATTGAAAAAAAAAAACAAAAAACCCAAAACAACTCTCACATCTGCTGTCTTTCTTGGGAAAAGCCATATTCTCTTTGACGAGGTCTTTGAACACTCTCAAGACCCAAGAGCAGAAAATGTGCCTCTGTTATGCTCTGAGATATTATGCGTGCCACTCACTCTAGTCTTTAGAAGAAAAGGGGCAGAATCCAGTCCAAGTGCAGCAAAAGGTAAATCTTCTCACTGTCCAGTTTCACCCAAGCCAAGACACTGGCTGCATCGGAAGTGGTGGAGTCTTAAAACTTGCTCTAAAAATAAAGCGCCTGGATCTTGGCCACCATCTTAAAGCTCTTCCTCTCTAGGCCCTCTCCCCATAAATGTCAACTGTGGCTGTCAGTACATTTAGCCTGAAAATAAAATCCCCTCATTTCCATCAAGAAATAACTCCAAACTTAGAGGGCAAGCTCAAAATATTCATGATGAAATCATAATCCTATATTTATAGTCTTTTGGATTGCGCATGAAATTCTGTTTCCCAGGGTGGTTTTCATCAAAGCGGGCTGAGAGGATGACCGTGAGGGCATTAGCTGCAGGGGGATACTGTCCAGCATCTTCCTCAACCGGTCAGTTGCAAAGCATCCTCCCTCTTCCCTGCACCCCACCAGGTGGCTGATGAGCTGGGTCTCCCCGCTGCCCCAGTCTCAGAAGGTCCCCTTGTTTGATGGCCCTGTCTTGCCCTCCTGGAGAGTGAGCTGGCCTTCCGAGCAGGAAGTGGGGTAGGCACCTACGATTGTCCCCCCTTCCTCTGCACCTTCCCCGCCCTAGACTTCCTCCCCGTTTTCACTGAGGGAGATGGTGTGGACCTTAATGGTTGGAACTTGGTGGTTCTCTCCAAGGCTAGGGGTGGAGGGCCCCATGCAGCAGCAGACCTGTAGAAAGCTTTTGCTTCTCACCCGAGCTGTGGTGCAGGCTGATTGGTCTTTGTGTACTGTAATCCTGGCAGATCCACGGGGCACGGAAGAGAAAAGTTTCCATTCACAGACCCCATCGGTCTTGGAGATCCTGTAGAAAGTCTCTCCCGATCCCACCGGGAGGCGCACGGTGTCCTTGTGCTGCCTCTCCACGGCATGGGCATGGCTGGGCGCGTGGAGGGTGTAGCCCTGGGTGTGTTTTGAAGACTGCTGCCTGCGAAGACACTGGATCCTCAGGACGTTCTGAAAGGCCTTTTTGAACTCTTGACTGGAGCAGGGGTATATGATGGGATTGATGCAGCTGTTTAGGTAACCGAGCCAAAATACGATTTTAAAAACTGTTTCCGAGGGCTTGAAGTCGGGGAAGAAAGACCCTGGAAGAGAACACACAGATGTAGACAGTTTGTAAGACATCGGGACAATTGTCTAGGAAAACAACCACATGTATTTTTATGTCTTTAAGAAGTTTAAATGATTCCAACCCATTTGAGTTTTTCACACTTGACTGATAAGCTTTGTCATCTCCTCAAAGATCCTTCCTTCCTCTGTCTAAGTGAGGACCATCAATTTTGGGGTACCGATTTTTGGTATTAGAGTATCCCTTGATGGGTGCTGTGAAGGGTTAAAAAATGAAAACATGGAATTTAGACTGTGTCTGCATATGCAAATTGTCTTGCCTGAATTTAAAATAAATCAGAGCCCATTTAAATAATCCATAATCATATTCGGTTATCTGAATCCACCTTTTTTTCTCTGATGCAGTTTATATAGACAAAGCCTAAATTTTTTTTTTTTTTTTGGACCGGGGCTGGGTTTGAACCTGCTACCCCCTGTATATAGGGTGAGTGTCCTACTCCTTTGAGCCACAGGCACTACCCTCAACCTAAATGTTTTGAATCCCTTTCCTCTTGAATATCAGAGTTGTGTATTTTGATAAGAATTCCAAACGTACAAAATATTGGCATTGCCAACTTTTGGCCAGTGATTCTCAACCACTTCTCCTAGGTGGTGTTTTTTGATGGTACAGTCTGCTTCCCTTCTCAGTAGCCCCTGCTCATGCCCAAATACAGAGGGTGCCAAAAACAAGTATATACATTTTAAGAAAGGAAAAAACACATCAAAATTGTCATACACAATATATACCAATAGCAACATAATACAAGGCAAGTTTGACTTCTGCTCTAAGTGGTCGCCCTCAGTGTCCAGATACTTGTGAATGGAGTGAATTACAGTGAATTACAGTCACCACAGTGTCCACTTGTGTCCCTGACGTGCTGCCATTGTGGCTGGTTTTCTGTGGTACACCATGTCCTTTAAGGTCCCTCCTACTCACGCCCCCACTGTTGCATTTCCACAATGTTCTCAAATTTCAGGTCCCACTTTAAAAGGGTCTTGCTGTGCCTTTGCCATTTTCCTTGATTATCCTGCCTGTCACATGGTCACACTAGCATTCATTCCATTAATGCCATCTTTTGAGCAAACACCACACCACACATTGCTACCATAATTTAACTCAGCTTCAAAAAGTAATACAAGGATGATATCACTTAAAATGTACAGGCATGTTTTGGCTTCCCAGGTATCTGTCAATTGCTTGACATTCAGGGTCCTCCTGATCTAACCTGCTCTGTGACATTCTTGGTTATTATTCTTTTACTTTAGCCAGACTCACTATGTAAATTGTCTCCAAGTCACTGGTCATGATTTTGTCCCTCAAGTTGGGCTACTGTGTCTTCATTGCCCTCTCCTGTCTTCTCTTCCTTCCCAAGTCCCACCCATTGGTCTCACACAGCAGCAAATGGGCTTCAGATCTTTTCACACCCTACGTGGTGACTGTCACAGAGCTCTTGGCAGCAAAACCGTGGAGCCTTGAAGTGGGAACAATCCTAAGGATTATCTTACCTAATTACCTAATTTTCAAATTAAAAGTGCTTGTTAAAGAGATTTTCACAAACTTGATAGTGATATCCTGACAAAGTAACAGAAAGGAATTTAGAACTTCCAGTCCAATGTTCTTTATCCTCTGATCTTCAGACTTCTAGCAGTTTTCAGCAAAGGTCATTTATAAGTTATGAAACCCCAAATGTCCCTCCTCGTGCCAGTCCAAGATAACATTCAACTTCCCTTTCACCTCTACTTTTCTTTCTTCACTCTCAAATTCCTAATCCTTCTTCCATGGCTTTGTTGTCAGAGGTCTGTGAATACTTGATGGATTGACTATGGGTTAAGTCCCATTAGCCCTTTGGGCCTTGGTTTTCTTATCTGGAACTGGTTTAATGGTGGATAATTTCTTCTTCCCTCCCTCTCTCCCTCCCTCCCTCCCTTCCTCCCTTCCTTCCTTCCTTCTTTCCTTCCTTCCCTCCTTTCTTCTTCAAGGTCTCTTTCTGTTTCCAAGGTAGAGAGCAATGGCACCATAATAGCTCACTGCAACCTCAAACTCTAGGGCTCAGACAATCCTCCTGCCTCAACCTTCATGTGCACACCACCACACCCAGCTAATTTTTCTATTTTTGGATAGGATCTCATCATGTTGCTCAGACAGGTCTTGAACTCCTGGCCTCAAGCAGTCCTCCTGGCCTTGGCCTCCCAAAGTGCCAGGATTACTGGTGTGAGCCACCAAACCTGACCTCGAATGGGTTATTTTTAATGGCCCTACACAACATTTTTCTTTTGTTTCAGTCTATGGTGTTAATTTTGTGCCTTTCCTTTCCTCTCTGCTCTGTGGGCCTATCAGAGTCATGACAAATGGGTGGTGCTCTTAAAATCCACTCTGGCAAACATGCCGGAAAATTTAGGAGACGATCTCAAAAAATGTGAGCTGAGAGTAAACTCAAAAACCAAACACTAAAGAACCCAAAGAAGACAAAATAGCATGGTCATTGATGGGAGTGTTCCTTGGCTATGAAGCACACTCCCTCTTAGGTTCCACGTGTCTCAGAACACACAGACACACACACAGATTATGGGTGTAAAATGTGTTAAGTGAGAAAGTTCTAATCTTTAGCTTTAAAGCTTTTAATGTTGTGCTATCATTATAATAATGTTTACAGTCTTTGTGTGCCTGGTGGGAGCAAGGCACGGTGTTAACCCTTTTACA
Organism: Otolemur garnettii; assembly: GCF_000181295.1. Lineage (NCBI taxonomy): Eukaryota > Metazoa > Chordata > Mammalia > Primates > Galagidae > Otolemur > Otolemur garnettii. Next base: position 3,546,571 of record NW_003852469.1, on the reverse strand, counting down.
TACAATCTGATCATTGTTAGTAACAGGAAGAGTTATATGACTCTTGTCAATATCCCCATTTATCCCCATTAGGGACTGTGCTTTCGAGGGTGAATAACACAACCAAGGTCACTCAGCTACGTAGTTAGAGGCTGAGCTGGGATTTGAGATTGGGCAGTCTGATTTCAAGGTTTGTGTTCTTCTATGGAATCTCCAAACATATTGGAATAATGCATCTCTTGGGAGAAAGGCTGGCATTTGGGGAGTGATGAAGTGTGCAGTTGGGGCCAGCTGAGTTGGAAAGACGCTTCTGTGAACCTCATCTGAGAGGGGGAGAAAATGGTGAATAATATCATTGGGAGTGGTGGTTTTGGGCAGAGGTGGTTAGTTCCCCCCCCAATCATCTCACATTATAATGCCCGTATATTGTCTGATATTTCTTCTTAATAGTGACAGTGACGAGATTAAAGGAACCCATTTCACAAAGGCCTGCCGGGGCTGGTGCTTAACAACTATAAGAATGTATGAGCCCAACATACCAGAAGCTACCTTGTCTGAAAATTTCTCTGCCCTGGAAATCAGCTAGGGAGGTAAGTGTATTTTCCTTATTTGAAGAATTTCAATTAAAAAACATCTCTGCTTGGTGTGGGCTGGGGGCACTGCCCACTTTTCCTGGGACCGTGGTTGCTGCTGTAAACGGTGGATGTGAATACTAATATGATTTGAGCGCCTTGGAATTTCCCACAATTCCTTCAAGGCCACTTATTCTGCTCACAGAGCCCGATTTTGCTCTCATAAATCTCAACATTTCCTTTAAGCCACCTCTGTCTTTCCCTGCCTGCCCCCTTAACTCCAGGCCTGGCCGACACAGAGCCAAGCTCCCGGGCTCTCTCTCTGCCGCAGTTGCATCTTCGAAGGCAAACACTGGCCTCTGTCCCTCTGTGTGCCCACTCCAAACACTCATTTCTTCCCTGGGGCTCAGGCACAGGGTGAGAAAGAAGGGTTGCTTAAAACTTATTAATAGAAAGACTCGAATGTCAGGTGGTGCCCAGCCTTAACCCTTCTCAGATATTTTCTTATTCAAGCAAATCTCTAGAGGTCAGCTTTTCAGACTGGGATTGGGAGATGTTTCTGGCTAGAGACCTTTCTGTAAATGACATTTGGTTGATCCCATTAAGTATCTGACAACACCTAGACATGTGCAAGCCTGGCACAGGTTGGCCCACTCCAGACCTGACAATTCAATGGGGCGGCAGGGGGCAGGTCACAGGATCCGGTTCTCCTTCTTGGAGTGTTCCTCTTCCCTTGGACGGGGAGCCAGGAGATTTTCTCTGAGCAGCTGCTGGTTGGCTGGGATTAGGAGAGATATTCATAGCTGCACTTCCACTGGGAATGTTCCAGAGTACGGGAAAAGACCTGGAAACGCTGTTTCTCTTCTTATTTATGTTATTCACATCCTTGGATCTCTTCCTTCCCTCCATGTTTCTTCTCCCAGGGAGGGGATTTTGAGCTGGGATCAGGCTTGGGGAAGAGCTTCCTGGTCCCAATCATCTTGCCTCTTCTCTGGCCAGACCTCCTCATTTGGGCACTCTCAGCTCCCAGCTGCCCACCACTTCTGTCCCCGCCTCCCTTTCTTCTCAGATCCCTTTCTTACTGTTGACTGAGGACACTTCCCAGGGTGAGGGACAGCTGGGGTATGCTCTGCCCAGGCCTCCACCCATGTCAGTGGAGTGCCGGGGCGGAGTCAGCCTGGTCTGGGGGAGAGTGCTCAGACACCGTCACTAGGTTGTGACCTCCATTTGAGCAGGTACCAGGCCACCTTTGCTCACTCATGGAGATCCAGAGCCCCGTGCAATGCTGCACTCATAAAGGCATTTGCCCGGTTTTTGCTGAATGGACGGCTGACCTGCCTGAATGACTGAATGAGTGAATGAATGACTGATTGGGTCTGATGAGTCTCCACCTCCCATGGTTCTGCCTCACTCTGTGGCTTGGTTTTCTTCTCGGCCTGACAGCTGTAGCCCCGTAGTCTCTCCCTGACCCTGCCCTCCTACTGTTGCCTCACCCCCTGGTTCACTGTTTCCATTCAATCTTCTGGTGTTTCCTGGTATTTCACCATCGCTTTTCTGGGCCGCATGATATGGTGGCTAACACTCTAGTTGCCTTCATCATGCTTCACAGGAAGAGCCAGACTCCAGAATCACCCACAGGAGAATAGGGGCCCTTACAGCTTTGATTGTTGCCGCTGTGTTTTGCTTAACAACCTCCGCCCAGATTCGGCTTTGAGAGAAGCCAACAGCTCCAGACTTAATTCCCAGAACACCTTGCCCTGCAAGTCAGGTCATCCTTGGCATATCAATTTTGTCTGGCTTAACTCTTAGACTTCGGAAAGTTCACAAACCCGAGGGTCTCTTCCTTTCTCTGAGTTTCTTCATCACTTGGTCTGCTCAGAGCTTCTGACTCTATTCTGACCCTCCAAACACCCTGACCAACTTCAGTGGGTCAGACTGAGATGGTAGAGCAGGTGTTTAGGGCCAAACACCATCATTCTCACCCTTGGGGAGCCCAAATCCTCACCTCCATCATAGAGGTCTCTAGATTCTAAGAAGTTGCAACTCATGATTTCAGGCAATACCTCTGTGTCTTGTCACTTGACACCCTATCCATTGGGACCATCTGACTTCATTTTTGATCTGGGGCCGATCTTGTGTGACTATGAGAGGACACCAGCAAGTTGTCACAGTGATGGCTCAGACACTAGAGTCACATTTTAGTTATGAAGTTACAGTCTAGTTTGCTCTCAGTGGCCCCGGTGCAAGAGAAAATAATTTTTCTGCCCATGTTGGTCTCCAATGTGAGTTTGCTTGTGCTACAGTTTACTCTAAAACCCAGTGAAAATAGGAAAGGAGTTGTTGAATTCCAACCCAGGTAGTCGGAAGGCTGTGGTGTTTCTACTTTTTCTCTGGATCAGGGTGACTGGGCTTGGAAGCTAGAAGCCACGAGTCAGACCTCTTGGTCCCAGCCTCAGAGGTCCTGGGCTTGATTTTTCCCTCCTGAAAGACCTGACATCTTAAAGGCAACTTTTAGAGACCCTAGGTTATGGAAACCTCTCAAACACACAAAAGACAGCAAGATTCCCTGTGACCCCCTTTACTGAACAAAAAATTATATGTTCAGGAAAAAGCTGCTGATGAAGAAGTCATCATGTTCTTTTATGGGCTGTTTCCTTAACAGTGAATCTCCTTTAATGGACCAGCTTATTTTTTAAACATTTCCGCTTTTTAAACATCAGCATTGACTCTCCCATTTAAATCATCTTCTTATCATCTCTACACAAAAGCTTTCCTCGATCACCCACTTCCAAAGAGGAACAGTCTTTACACTCACACCTGCTGGGGGACTTATCCCTCCACAGCGCACATCACAGTTTGTACGTTTTCTTGTTCACTTGTTTTCTTTGATTGTATCATCCCGCGGCACAGAGAGGGTTGCTCTCTAATGGTCGGGGCCCAGGCTGCCCCTCTTGCTGCATGGGAGGTCAGGGGAGGGACCCAACACAGTGTCTGATCAGAGAATGTGGACATGGTCCCTCCCCTTCCTTTGCCTCCAAACAGCCACCAGATCCCAAGATGCTTTCCTTCCGGGCACCGCCCACATTTGCCTTTCTTCTAGAGATGGTGGGGAGAAGAAAGGCAAATGTGGGTGGTGCTTAAAGCGGCATGAGTCATCTTTCCCTCCTGGGCCTCAGTTCCTTCCGCTGTCAAATTTAAGTTTTAGAACAGGCAATTGACACTACCCCTTCCTTTCTGTAAAAGTAAATGCTTTTAGAAAATGGAAGTAGCTGAAAGGGAAAAATAGGATTGTGTCAAGTGGAATGATGAAGGAACTGCGTGGGGAGGCGGCCAGAGGGGAATAGGGCTGGTTTTAGAAGGGAAGAGAACCCGCGATATTATTTGGGGGGGGGGTGGTGGTGCTTAGGGAGGACACTCTGATGACTGTCCTGGAGGTTTATTCTGAGCTTGCAGAATGAAGGGCTGGAGGAAAACCTAAGGGCTGCTGTCCTGAGGTGTGCCTGCAAAGGGCACCTTTCTGAAGTCCGGTGACCGTGACTCACATCAGGCAGGGGTAGGGTTTGCTCCCCTCCATGGAGGGCAGAGGGGTATGGTGGCTCTAGAACTCCTGTGCTCCTTGGTAACATGTGGGCTGCACTCATGCATATCTGGGGTCTAGGAGACTATGGAAGTGGTCATCTGGTCCTCTCCAAAGAGATGGGACAGAAAGAGAAGAAAACGGTGGAAACTGTGTGAAGAAATTTCGAGAAATAACTAAAAGAAGGGGAGGTTTTCAAGGGGCTCAGTGATGTCATTAAGGGAACCTCACACAGGTGTTTTGTACCAAGATATGTGTTGTGCATTATTGTTCAGTTGCCGATGAGGTCAAGTTCAAGCTCATCACCCTTGTCATTCAAAGCCTTTCATCATTTGGTTCCACCAATTCTATGCAACCTTCTCTTCCATTATTCATTCACTTTAACAAATGATTTACTCAGCACCTTCTCTGGGCCAGGCACCACTGTAGATTTACACAAGTTTCCTGGTCTTGGAGTTTACATCCTGTGAGTATCTCCAATAAATGTTTCTTGATTGAATTATGAACGTCTGACACCAAGGCTTTCTTCCTGCCACAGAAGAGTTTTCGCTGTAACTTTGTTAACCCCTTGAGGTGACTGACCTCAGCTCATGCGATTGTAGTTTTCTGATACTCTTTTCTCTGGGACCTGTCCCTATCTCCATGTATCTACTCAGACTTGAATGAGTTAGATTCTCGTTGTCCATCTTCAAGTCTGGGTTAAAAATCAAGCTAGTCCCCAATCCCTTCCTTTGGCACAGGCTGACTTGCTTCCTAGTAGCACTTACCACCATCTTCTATCCTTTGGTTATTTCTTTTTTTGTGGCTTTTCTTGAATATAAACTGCTTCAAGGTAGAGCTTTTTTGTGTTTTTATTTCACTGCTGTATTCTCAACAACCCCCAACAGTTTGTGGCATATAGCAGGCTCCCAACACTATCGCTGAACAGAAGCCACAGTCAAAGCTCACAATCCCAGGACTTCTTCTTCATTCATGTCTCAGCGATGAACACGATTCTCAATGAATGTTCCCAGAACCAACGGACGACACTGGTTGATGGGATGACATTTAGCGTAAGATGCCTGCTTCAGCGACTCACAGCTGGAAATACACTCTTAAATGGAGAAACAGAGCTTGTCTTAACTCACATTCTAAGACTTTATCTTCTCCATCTTTAAGACATTCATATTTACTAAAAAACAAGAGCATTCTCTGGATAATTTTATGCCACTAAGAGGCAGGCACTTCATAGAACTTTTACTTCCAGTACTTATAAAGATATTTTATAGGGTCCTGGAGGAAGAGTTGGAGCCTGTGATTAAGAGGCAATGGCCAGAATCTCTTCTCATATTTGTGGGTCATGCATCCAAGGCCAAACATCGTAAATCTGAAGCAGAGACATGAGAGGCCAAAATTGATCTCCCAAGGAGGAAGTGTATGTTCTTCTCAGGGTGATGTTCCTTCACATGTAGCTTAAAGTCCTAGGCATATTCAAGTCTGATTGTTGCCAGCACAGACATGGGTGAGGTGGCTCATGCTTGTGTAGAGAAAGCCAGACAGGGGAGTGGGCAGATGGATTTTGGGTGCTGAGTCATTGTAAAGATGCTTAATCTGAATCCAGAGGATTCAGAGAACTACTTGGACTACTTAGATATACCAGGTCCTCTCGATGGCCACAGGTGGCCTTAGATACTGGAGTCATCCTCTAGCAGAATCCTCTAGCTCTGAGTAAAGTAAGAGTAAGAAGGACACTTTGCTCTCCACCCTCAACCCCCTGCACACCCCTCCTCTGCCGGGATTAAGCTGGCGATGGAGATTATTTGCAGATCTCTGCTCCCACCCCCCAGCTGCTGAGGTAAACAGCCCTAGGCTTGATCCCAGCTAGACCACCATAGGGTCTGACCTCCGTCAAATGTGGGTAGCATTCAAATGGAGGTAACAAATACATATAGGAATTTTAATAGCCTATTTAAAACCACAAAATGTCTTTTGGGGAGCTATAATAGGGTTTCTAAGTATAGGTCTGCAGACCAATTTTAAAACTGCAGAAAAAGATTAGGGGCAATTTCCTCCTTCATTTTAAAAGGCAATAGAGTACAGCACTGTTTTGATGATAGACACTTTGAAGACAAGAATTAGCCACGCCTCCATCTTTCATAATAAATGCCATGTTTAGAAAGCTCAGCTTTGCTTGCGGGGGACATGCTCACTCTTTTCAAACTTAACCAGGGCTTCTGTAGCCTCAGCTGAAAACTGTCTGGTACTTTCCCTGGGAGAACAAGGTTAGAGCAGCTGCTCTGTTTTGAACTTGGTCCCGATGAATCTCAAATCTCTATTCCTAGACCATACCTGGTTCTCGAGCTCCAGTGCTGCATACACAACCATTACTAGCATCTCTCCTGATGTTTTCAGAGCAGCTCATCCCCAAACCAAACCCACCACTTCTAACAAGACCTACTCTTTCTTCTCTGCTACCTCCTCAGCAAATGGCAGCTTTCTTTCTTTGTTACAACCAGAAACCCATTATCATTTCAACCCTTCACTCCCCAACTCCCTCCATGACCATCCAATCACCTAGTCTTGACCATGGAAACTTCATTCGCTTGTGACTGTCCCTACTGGGTCACCACTATACCTGGCTAAGCCCTTCACTGGCCAAAGAGGAGATCATGTCAGGTGCAGAAAGGATTCACGAAGGATTAATAATCACCATCAGGACCAGTAAACAAGGTGTTTCCAATCCTTAAGTTCTAAGATGCTGGAAGTTCTAAAGTTCTAAAAGAGAACTTTATTGATTAGCTTTGAAGGAAGCTAAATAGCAACCTTCTTATTTTGAAAATTGGTCAATAACTAAAGAATCAAGCAGACATCCTCTCTTATAAAATCTGTACCTCAGTTAGTCAGATGGTTGATGAGTGAAAGTTACTCCCTAGAGATGTTTTCCAGCTAATAACAAAAAATCTAATTAAAATAGGTGAAAAATTAGAATAGACACTGGCATAGGAAGATATATAAATGGCCAATCAGGACATGAAAAGATGCTCACCATTACTGGTCGACAGGGAAATGGAAATTAGAAGCTGATGAGACAACTATTACACGCGTACCACAATCTCCACAAAAGAATATTTGGGGAGTTTCCTTAAAAGTTGGACATGTATGGCATAAATGTATTTATGATCCATGTATGAATGACTTAATAAAAAAAATAAAAAAGAAAATAAAGAAAAGTTGAACATGTATCTATCATATGACTCACACATTTTTCTCCTTTGATACTTACTTAGGAGAAATGAAAATATGTGTACGAGGGCATGTATGTGACTGTTCAAAAAAGCTTCTGTATTTGTTATAGCTCAAAAGTAGACACAGTCTAAATTTTATCACTAGGAGAAAGTAGGAAAGCTTAAACCTATTACTCTAGAACAGAAAGAAGGACTATTGGTATATGAAACTTGGATGCAGCTCAGAGTCATCATAGTGAATGAAAAAGGAGGCAAAAAGGCCCATACTGCATAATTCATCCAGGTAGGATTCTAGGAGTTGCAAACTCATCCATAGGATAGTCAACAGGTCAGTATTTGCCTGGGGACAGAAGTCAATAATTCCATGGCTTTCATGAGTGTTGGCATTGTGCTCTCAGTGAACAATCATATAACATGAAAAATCAATCTCTAAACTCAAAGTTTGGAGTCTAATTCCAGAATGACACTGGTAGCCTCTCCGTGTCTGCCTGGAAGAACATGTGATACTTCAGAAGACAGCTGTGTCAGAGATCAAAGGAGATGACGTGTGAAAAATAATAGCCATTATAAGGTCTGATAGAAATTTAATTTATTCTTATTGTGCATTATTAACAGCTAGAGAGAAGCCATGAAATTGGAATTTCATGGCTCATCAGTGGGAGCAACCATGGGTTTGCATCAAAATCGGCAGTGTCACCCCCCATATACACACACGTGCACAGGTTCCAAAGATGTTGATTCTTGAGATCACAGGCGTAGCTCTGAAATTCTTTCCTAAAGCCATTGGTGATCTGGAAGCTCATTTTAGGCTGGGAATCAAATCCTGAAAGATCAGTTGGATGGTGCCCCACTGTGACCACTGACCACAGAGCTCCAATGTCTGTCTCCCTGGCTCTTCACTTTAAGTCACGTTCCTTGTTTGTTCTGGACAGTCTCAATTTATGACAGTGGTCTTGGCACAATTATCATTAATGCTTTCTTTCATGAAGCGTGTTGTCAGCTGGACAATTATATTGAGTTAATATTTACCAGTTAGGGTCTACCAGGTCTATGTATCTTTCCACTTTAAAGATAAGGTGAATCACCTATCTGTGGGACTACTGGGTCACTTGAAGAACAGAGACCCAAAATTCAGCTAACATGAGATCACTTAGCATCTGCTCACCACGTGCCCGGCCCTTCCTAAATGTCTTCCATGTATTATCTTGTATAATTTTCTGAAAGTGCGTGTAGTACGATAATACTTTTGTATTAAAGATTAGGAAACATTAAGAGGCTAAGCAACTTGCCCAAGATCATGCAATGAGTGAGGAGAGGAAGGGAACTTGAACTCTGGCACCCTGGTGGCTCTGACGCTCATGCTCTTCCTCCACACAGAGCGTCTTACCAGGGGCAGCTGTCTCCTCTTGTTCACAGAACAAGCTGCCATGTCTACAGAATAGTTTTCTTCCTCTGCAGGAAGAGAGAAAGCCCCTATCATGCTCCCATTTGGGCCCTCTGCTGTCCCTCGCTCCAGGCAAGCCCCACTGTGGGGTCTAGCACTGCCTTATTAACTGGGTCACCTTTCATACTACCTCTTGTGTATCTATCAGTTAATTTCCCCTATAGCCTTTTATTCAGACAAAGTGGAACAGGCCCCAGAAGCTAAGTAGTTAGGCCCAAGCAGTATTTTTTTTAATTGAATGCTGCCTTCCATTTGTTCGTGCAGTATAATCAATAAGAGTGCAAGAAGCCCTTTATCTAGTTTATAGTGGACTTAGGTGGGAAAAAAAGAGCACAATTCAAGTTTTCTGTGACTCCTGGATCAGTTGTAATGGAATGTAAGGGCAATGCCAGAGCCGGATAAAAATAGAAACTCCCCAGTGTCCGGACTCCTCTCCAGATGGGCTGTGGGAATGCAGATAGTAGCTCACGGCTAAGGAGGGTCACTGTTAATTAGCAGGAAGATGTGCCTCTCACCAGGTAGTAAATGAAATGGCGTATAGTTTCAAGTGGAACCTCTGAGATTGCCAGAGAATCCCTGTTGCTTGCTAAGCCTTATTCTGTCTTCATTGAGAGTCCAGTCATTATGTAAAACTGTCACACACCTTGAAGGAAGAAACGAGAGGGGCAGGGCAGTGGCCCTTGCTAGGAGTGGCCTCAGAGAACATCCTAGACAAGAAGCAGAACTAGCTGTGATCTGCAGAAAGGACACGTGACATTCCAGACTCTGCTTAGGAGAAGTAGGCCAAGAAGCAGGGGCGAGATCACCCCCGCAGCACACCAGGGTGGGTCAGGCAGAGGCCCAGGCTAGGATGGGCTGCATCCTTGCTGAGGCCTACTTGGCTTGACTTTGGCTGTGTCCATAAAGTCAAGTTTACATGGAAAAAGGCTACCAAAATAAATGTGCTTGATGAGCGAGCTTACTAAAATCTCAGACGCCCTTGGCTCATCAAGGTTCTTCCCAGTAGACACTGTCTTATTTGTCACTATACCCTTAGCACCTGCCATGATGCTGGGCATATGGTCTGTGCTCAGTAACTGTTGAGTTCATCTCTGCCGTATAATTAAAGTGGGCATTTCTGATCTCCCTTTCCACTATTCCTCAAACTTTATACCACAGCCAATTTGAACTGTCCAAATATGCCTATTAGCCTTCCTGACTTGGATTATGCCATTCTCTTTGCTTGGACTATTCTTTCCTCATCTCCTCTGTGCGATTCTGGTCACATACTGAATATCCAATAGTTTCCAAGGCCTGGCACCTCTGAGAAGTGTTATTTGATTATCCTAGAAACACCGAGGCCCCAAAGAAAGCTAAGAAAATGGAAAAAGAATCCTGGTGTCTTAGATCCCATGAGCCTAGAAAGAGTAGAGACTCTAAGATTGGGAATTATGAATTCTATTTAGCAGTGAGCCATGGCACCCTGCCCTGGGAGCCTGGAATGACCCTGGCCCTACAACTTTATTGGAGAATAAGAAGGATCCCACAGAATAATAGACATAATAACCAGGTATAAAAGCACAAAATTGTATATATTTTAGGGAAGTATTTACTGTACTTATATTCAATTAAGTAAACATGTGTTAAGCTCTTGACTTTCCTATACACTGGGCAATGCACTATAAATGAAATGGTCTCTTCCCTACCAAGGGCTGAGAAAGAATTATGGACAGTGATTTATCCTCAGTAAATACATAATGCTGTCACCTACTCACACGAAGATGAAAGAGTGACAGTCTTAGACATGGCTGACCTCTTCAAATAGTTTGCTAGATAATTTTAGCGAAGTCCTTCAAGCAACTCAATCCTTAGATGTCCTAGAACAGTCATAGAACTTTTTTCTCCAATTATTATACCTTGTCCTGTGGCTCAGTTTGCAATTTTTATCACAGCCACGGAACTCTGGTGCTAAGAGTTCTTGAAATCTGGCCATGCCCATGACTTCCTGCCTTTCCCTTCACTGAGCTCCACTGGCTTGCATGCTTTTTTTTTGTTGTTGTTGTTGTTGTTAACTCTCAATTCTTTAATAAACTCAGAGGTCAAGTCAATAAATCCAAGACTGTGACTAACTTGTAGTCATCACAAGCATCAAAACAATTTTTATAAAAGGATCATCATTCAAGGTCTAATAATTCAGGCAAATTCCAGTGTGGGTTAATTTCATGCTGCATTTCTGAATTCCCACTGCAGTTCCTACTGGATGCCATCACGATTACTGATTTTTTTTTCTTGCTTCATCCTAAGTTGGTGACAGGCAACAACCCTAAAACCTCAGTCCTGTTGCACTAGGGAGAGAGGCCACACGTGTACCCTGAATGAGACCATCTGCGGGGCTCTACCAGCAGTGAGCTCAGTAAGGAAATGGTGGAGAATTTTCCAAGCATCTCTCCCGCTCAGTGAAAGGTAGTGAGTATTTATGGGGTGAACCAAAATAACTTAAAGAAGGCCAGCTCTTGTGAACATCGCACCACTAAGTCACACTGGGGAGGTAGCTCTGGCATATTCCAGGTTAAAATATGCCTGGAGAGTTTGCTTGTAGAAAATTAACTAGTTCATCAGAGATTAGCACAGAGACTTCAGAGGAGGCCAGAATCCATTTTTCAAGTCCATCCCCCAACCTCAACATGCCCCCTCCCATAGAATCATATATGGCCAAACACATCTTTGTTCCTTGAACAGCAGGTTTTATTTTTATTTTTTGCAATTTTTGGCCAGGGCTGGGTTTGAACCCGCCACCTCCAGCATATGGATCCGGCGCCCTACTCCTTTGAGCCACAGGGGCTGCCTCTGGAACTGCAGGTTTTGCAATCACTTTTTTTTTTTTAAATTTACTTATTTGTTTTATTAAATCATAGCTGTGTACATTAATGCAATCACAGGGTACAATGTGCTGGTTTTATATACAATTTGAAATATTTTCATCAAACTGGTCAACATAGTCTTTGCGGCATTTTCTTAGTTACTGTGTTAAGACATTTATATTCTACATTTTCAGTAACATTATGGGGCCGGTCTCTCTTAAGTACGATTGGGAAGAAGCTGACACCTCTGTTTGTCATCTTTAGTCTTTCCTTTCTCAGCCTACTCCCCAAACTTTCTGCCTCGCTGAACTTCCTTCTCACAAAGAAGGAAATTAATGAAGACCCCAGTTGGAAGCAAACTTGTAGCTGAAAGGGATCTTGACTCCCCTCGCATCCATCTATCCAACCAGCTGTCCATCAGATGCTTGCCTTTGTCCCCAGGCCAGTCTCTTACACTGTGGACACCCAATGGGTTTGATTCTTCCCAGTGACTGGAACATTAAAAGCCAAGCAGCCTTCTCATTTCTGACAAAGCAATGAAGTTACCACATTAGGGGGTAACCAACAGGTAATTTTAAAAAGTTGACGTTCTTTTATTATTCTCATTGCTTTATTCCCCACTGCTACAACATTATTTTCAACCACTGGAAAAATACGGTACTAAAAACAAAAGGCAATTTCATCTGGAAAGGTCTTTTAAGACTGGACTTAAAAACCTGGATAATGTTGGCTCGACCCTGTGGCTCAAGCAGCTAAGGTGCCAGCCACATATACTGAGCTAGCGGGTTCGAATCTAGCCCAGGCCTGCGAAACAACAATGATGGCTGCAACCAAAAAAAAATAGCCAGGCATTGTAGTGGGTGCCTGTAGTCCCAGCTACGTGGGAGGCAGAGGCAGGAGAATCACTTGAGCCCAGGAGTTGGGGGTTGTTGTGAGCTGTGATGCCATGGTACTCTACTCAGGGTGACAGCTTGAGGCTCTGTTTAAAAAAAAAACACACCTGGAATAATGTGAAGGATGATGGTGAGCGCTGACATTGTTCTATCTGACTTGGAGCAGGAGGAATATTTCTCTGCAAGTAATGGGGTCCAGAAAGGCCAATCCCATCACCCTTGGGTTGCAGTCTGGGGCCCATGGATGTGTTTGGTTTGGCCGGCACAATATATTTAAAATAATGAATTGTGGCTAGGTGTGGTGGCTCAGGCCTATAATCCTAGTACTCTGGGAGACCGAGGCTAGTGGATTGCTTGAGCTCAGGAGTTTGAGACCAGCTTGAGCAAGAGTGGGACCCCCCCCATCTCTAAAGATAAAACTAGCTGGGCGTTGTGCTGGGCACCTTAAGTCTCAGCCACTCGGGAGGCTGAGGCAAGAGGATCGCTTGAGCCCAAGAGTTTGAGGTTGCTGTGAGCTATGACACCACAGCATTCTACCCAGGGCAATAGAGGAACACTGTCTCAAAAAAAACAAAATAAAATAAAATAAATAAAAATAAATAAGAAATTAGTTGCCAAATTTTAAAATTAGACAATTTCACATAACATTTGAGTCTGGCTTATCTTAACAAAAGGAGGGTATTTAATGATCATAATCTTTTTTTCCTCAGCTTTCTAAGACTATCTTTGGTGATTACTATTTCTTATGTTAAAAAACAAAAAACCCAAAAAACCTTCTGGAATTGAATGCTTTCTTCCATTTAGTCTTAGTAATTTTTCTTCTGTTAAATAATTTAAATGAAAAATATAAAAATAAAAAAAATCCTGAATCAAGAACTAAAGATAGTCCAAAAATTATATATAATATATATAAGGAATACATATGATCTGTCTCATAATTCTCTTTCTCTCTGTTCATTCCCTCATCCACTTATCTTTTCATTTACAGCGATGTATATATTTGTTTTGGCCAAATGATAATGGTGGTTATTTTTCAATGGTGCGATTTTAATTTTAACTCTTTTTTTTTTTGTATTTTTCTACGGTACTTGAATTTTTATATTCAGCACATATCATTCTCATGATCAATAGTCCTTCTCATTTAAAAAAGTTCCTTACAATTAAGATACGTCTCCGCTTTTATGTATTTATTTATTTATTTTTTGCCAGAGCTGGGTTTGAACCCGCCACCTCTGGCATATGGGGCCAGCCCTGCTCCTCTGAGCCACAGGCGCTGCCCTCTTCTTTTATCTTTTGAAGTGAACTTCTAATGAATGTGATTAAGTGAAATCTAAGTTAATGGTGAATTTAATTTTTCAGATAATAAGAAAAGTTTCAAAATCTGAGCTTCCCTCTTGTAGAATCTACCAACCCTTATGTATTTAGTTCTCTTTACTAATTTAGAAAAACATGCATTTTATTTACTTTACTGGTCAATATCATCTGGACATACAAGCCAAAATATAAAAAGATCCCCACCAACAAATTCTCACCGAAGCATACTGGATTAAGGGTTATGGTTAAATATAGTTATCTTAAATGGGCACTTAAAAATCACACGAAGATTATCCTTTCTGGAAATAGGGCAATCTGGAACCCTGGAAGATCTTTTACAAGAGAACATCTAGACACACTGGGAAAGTTAAATAAGCTCCTTTTCACATGCAGGGTTAAGCTTGCAAGATAGTGAAAGAATTCTTCAAGGCACAAAGGCCACAGGTAACTGAAACCAAAGCATTAATGTGACACTGATCGCGAGGTGCTTAAGGGCATTTGTCGATCATCACAATCAAGAGATGGGGGTTTCAGGAACCACATCAAGACAGAGGATGAGCTCTTGGGCTTACATAAGGTTGGGGGTGGGTATAAACTGGTTTCCCTGCCTGCAAGCTGGAACCTTAAAGGGATAGGCCTTCAACAAAAAGCCTAGGATGACTTGGCTGGGTGCAGTGGTTCACACCTGTAATCCTAGCACTCTGGGAGGCCAAAGCAAGTGGATGGCCCGAGCTCAGGAGTTCAAGACCAGTCAGAGCAACAGCGAGACACCCCC
>NW_003852469.1:3529692-3531933 GCF_000181295.1 Otolemur garnettii | reverse complement strand
CATTTCTACCAAAAATAAAAAAACTAGCTGGGCGTGGTAGATGCCTGCAGTCCCAGCTACACAGGAAGCCAAGGAAAGAGGATGACTTGAGCCCAAGAGTTTGAGGTTGCTGTGAGCTCTGATGCCACAGCACTCTAGCCAAATATATGTCTCTTTATCTTTTGAGCTGAACTTTTAATGAATGTGATTAAGTGAAATCTAAATTAATGGTGAATTTAATTTTTCAGAGAATAAGAAAAGTTTTTTGTTTTTTTTAAGAAAAGTTTTAAAATCTGAGCTTCCCTCTTGTAGAGTCTACCAACCATTATGTATTTAGCTCTTTTTGCTCAGGCTGATCTTGAACTCCTGAGCTCAAGTGATCTTGAGTGAGACTCTATTTCAAAAAAAAAAAAAATCCCCCTTGCCTGTTTCAGGCTGAACACTATTTGTGGGAGAGAAATGTCTCTGCTGAGAACTGAGCAGTAATAAACATAAAGCACATCAAAACTCATCGAATGCAGCCAAAGCAGTACTTGGAAATTCGCAGCCTTAAATACTACTACAAAAGCAGAAAGCTGCAAATTAATGAACAAAGGATTTGTCTCTGTTCTCTATAAAACAAAGACTAAGGCAAAGATTAAGTGCCTTCTCTTCTTTATTTGAGAAGTGCCAGGGCAGAAAAAATGAGGGAAAGGAGAAATGGGACAGGGCGGCTGGAGAAGCGATGGGAGCTGCTTGTTGCTTTATGATAAACCTCGATAAGACCCAGCTGGACTCTTGGCAGGTGAACCTGAAAGGCTGTATGGAGAAATAGTGTCTCGAAACAGAGCCCCAAGGAAGCAGCCGTCTTAGTGTGGGCCTGTAGGAAGGAGGAATGGCCCTGCAGAAGAGGCACACAGTCCCACCTGTTTCTGTCTTCCCTGTATTCCTTACGGAACAAAAGGAGTTGGAGAAAAACCATTGAACCTGGGGAAAGGAATGAGAAAAAGACCTTTTTCCAGGTTGGGTATGCTGGCTCACGCCTGTAATCCCAGCAGTCTGGGAGGCCTGAGGCAGGTGGATCGCTTGAGCTCAGGAGTTCAAGATCAACCTGAGCAAAGTGAGACCCCATTCTCTACAAACAGTAGAAAAATTAGCTGGGTGTGGTGCCTGTAGTTCCAGCTACTCAGGAGGATGAGGCGAGAGGATTGCTTGAGCTGAGAGTTTGAAGTTGCTGTGAACTATGATGACAACACCTCATTCTAGCCAAGGTGACAGAGTCTGACTCTGTGTCCAAACAAAAAAAGAAAATCCCTCTTCCACAAGAGGAAGGGGTATAATTGTTGGGTTCAGACCTATAGACTAGGGGCAAGGCAGATCTCTGGGAGACTGCTCCCCAAAGACACAAAGATGTAGTGGCTGCCAAGGCAGAAGCTTAGTCTGAACATCAGAGAACACCAAGTCCAGGAAGAGTCTAGGTAGATCCCAGAGAGTCAAACAAACACTGAGCCGAGAACAGTAGTCTCAGGCAGGAAGGAGGGAAAAAGTAAGAAGAGAAGCCCTCATCGTGCCTGTGTGTGTGTGCGGTGTGCACATAGGTGTACACACACAGCACACAGCGAGTGTACACACACAGCACACAGTGGCTGCACACAGGGAGGCCTACCTGGCACCCAGACAGAGCAAGGTGTCAAGTCATGTGAACACTTGAGCAGATACCAGCCCACCCCAGCTCCCTCCTGCAGCCCTTCCGCACCCACACCCGCTCAGCTGCTCACCCAGGCACCCTTCTTGTAGCACAAAGGGAAAACCTAAGGCCGAAGTTAGCACAGACACGGGACAAGATCCCGGCACACCAGCCCTCATCCTACAGGAATCTGAAGCCTACCTCTCACTAGTCACAAACATCTAACTCAAATGTATCACATAGTCTCCAAAGCGAAACTTGAAACTATTATAGAAATTCTTTTTTTCCCTTTCTTTAAACCTATATATGTGTTTATTAGTTTCCACTTTTTGCCTTCACAAAATTAAAAAGCCTTAAAATTTCATAACAATAACAATGTTTAAGATAAGAACTACAAACAAAAACCTCGTAAGGAACAAACGAAGAGAAATACATTCAGAAAAGAAATCAGATGATTGCTGCGTCGAAATATTAAGCAATAATAACAATAATAATGCAAAGAAAGTAACATTCACATGATCAAATAAGAGCATGTCTCTTATAGAATGCTTTGACTCTGAGGTTCAGTATGGAGTCATCAGTTAACTTCTTTTTTT
>NW_003852469.1:3470434-3529363 GCF_000181295.1 Otolemur garnettii | reverse complement strand
AAAAAAAAAAAAAAAAGTAAAAGATAATTTAAAAACACAGATCATGCCAAATCTTCTAGATGATAGAAAAAAAAAAAGAAATACTTTAAAATCATTCTACTTAATCTGGATACACCTGATATTAAAATTGAAGAAAATATATTATTAGAAGGGGGAAATTACAAACAAATTTCACTTAGAAATGAGAATGCAATATCCTAAATAACATATTAACAAGTTGAATTAAAGATTAATGTTTAAGTAATGCACTTTGGTCAAAATTAAATCCAATTTATGTAAGAATTAGTCACTATTTTCTTTTCTTTTCTTTTTTTTTTTTTGAAACTATTATAGAAATTCTTTGTGATCTGTAGTGAGTCTAAGATTCTGGGGCGTGTTGAAGATTTTTTTTAGGTATGATGCCAAAAGCATGACCCATGAAAGAAAAAATAATTAATTGGGTTTCATCAAAATTGAAGAACTGCTGCTTAAAGTCTCTGCTAGGAGAATGAAAAGCAAGCCACATAGTACAAGAAAAATATTTGCAAATCTTGTAGCTGATAAATGATTTGTTCCAGAATATATAAAAACCCTTAAGATTAAATAATAAGAAAACAGCTCAATAAAAGTATGGCAAAATATTTGAACACATACTTCACCAAACAAGATATACCAATGGCAAACAAGTAAATGAAATGATAGCATCACCAGTCTATAGGACACGGCAATTTAAAGCAACCATGAGATACCAACATGCATGTTTTAGAATGCCTAAAAACAAAATAAAAGAAAAAGAACCAAACGACCTTGATGATTCTGTGTATTAGATTGTTTGCACATTTGTTTATAAGAATACTAGAGAATACAGCTACTGCGGAAGGCAGTTTGGCAGTTTAACTTTCTCATGAAGTTAAACAGTTATACGAACCAGAAATTCTCCTGCAGGTGTTTACCCAAATTAAATGAAAACTTTTGTTCACATAAGAACCTGTACGTGAATGTGTATAGTGGCGTTAGCTGTAAGAGACAAAAATGGGGAGCACCATAAACGTCCCTCAGCTGGGGAATGATAAGCAGACTGGGGTATATCCACACGAGATGGAACATCGCTCAGCAATAAGAAGGAACTTTCACACAACACGGATGAATCTCACACGTGCTATGCCAGCAGTTCCCACCCATTTTGGCACCAGGGACCAGTTTCACAGAAGACAATTTTTCCGTAGACAGAGGGTGGTGGAGGGGAGAGGGGAGATGAATTTGAGATGATACAAGTGCACTGTCTCCACCCCAGATCACCAGGCATTAGATTCTCACAAGGAGCAGGCTGTCTGGATCCCTTACGCGCACAGTTCACAGTAGGGTTTGTGCTTCTGTGAGTGTATAATCATTTGGGGATTGCTTTTTTTGCGTAGCATAATTCTCTGGAGCTTCACCCAGAGTATTCCTTTGTATGGTTGGGTAGGAAAAGACCACAGTTTGCTTACCCATTTTCTCACTGAAGAATATCTGGATTGTTTCCAGTTTGGGGCTGTGAGAAATGAAGCCTCTATAAATATTCCAGTACAGGTTTTTGTATAAGCATCAATTTTCATTTCTCTGGCATACATGCCCAGGAGCATAATTACTGGGTTGTATGATAGTTGCATGTTTAGATTTTTAAGAAATTGCCCCAGTTTTCCAAAAGTAGGGTAGGATGGTTCACAGAGGAGATGCTGGGGCCAATACCACTCTTTAGCTCAGTTTCTCACGCAACGTGAGGAACTGTATTAAAGGGTCGCGGCATTAGGAAGGCTGAGAACCTCTGCTTAGCTGTTTGTGATCTTGGCAATGAGCAAATTTGTCAAAAGCAGTTGCTTCGTTTGTAAAGCCGTACTTCCTTTATATACTGGTTTTCTGAATCGTCTAGGGGCTAAAAGAGATTATATATACAAGTGCTTTGTTTGCGGGTATGGAGAACTTGAAATATGGCCAGTATGACTGAGGAAGTGAAGCTTTTCATTTACTCCATTTAAAATCACTTAAATTTAAATAGCCACATGTGGCTACTACATTGGACTGCACAGATTTATGTTGTTATAAAATGAAAATTACAATAATCCTCAAAGGGTTGACGCAGGGGGAAAAATAAATATGCAACATTGGTTTAAAGACATTGCAGCACACAACCCCAGGTGAGATGTGTAGTCAAGGATGTTTTTTGGCAAGAAAGTTTTTCTCTCACTTCCAACAGTGAAGGGCAATTATTCTGGTTGTTATAGGCATGATTAGAAAAACAAACACCAACAGGAAATGAACAAAGTGAGGGAGGATGGAGTCAGGAGCAAAAACTGCCATTAGCCTTCCTCCAACGTGTGGGCGCGTGCTCACACATCACACAGCCCAGCGTCTACCTCACATGCTCTGTCACCGGCTGAGCTCTGCCTTACAGGGTGGGTTGGTGCTGGGGGCTGTGCCTGGGCGGTGGTTTCCATCTTCTTGTTTTTGGACCACAGACTCACAAAGCTCATTATTGAGACAGCCCACCAAGGGGAATGTGCAGTAGCATAAACAATTCGCTGCTGGTGGACCCTATCAGTTAATTTCAAAAAATTAGCCAGGAAAGTGGAGGAGGCTCATTGTTCCCCCAGGAAAACTGTGAATTCCAGGAAGAAGTACCTGCCTTCCATCTTAGAAACAGGGACAAAAGGACTGGCTCTAGGCGTCCTGGGCCAGGTGTCCAGCTGCCTGGGTTCTTAACTTGTTTGTGTCACCAGCTGTCAACATGGTCCCAGAAAACTCACCTCCCTTCTTCCTACAAAACAAAAGATCAGGACTAGATGGCCTAAGACCCCCACCAGGACCGTAATTCCATGATTTATCCCTGACATCTGGTTGTTTGTGATTTCTGGGGAACAACCACCGCCTGTGTGTGTTACAAATACAATTGTAGATATGAATACAGCTTAGTCAAAGCTCCACAATACAGTAAGGTGGTGGCAGAACTGGAACTGAAATATTTAATCTCCAAACTCTTGGGTCTCTGTCCCACATTCTCTGAGCTTATTTAGAAGGAACTATTATCCAGGGCTGGAACGTGAATTACATTGTCACAAAACCAATTCTCTCTCTTGCTCCTGCCCTTCCTTGTTCAACCCCCGCCCCTGTTGTACCAGCCTTGGCTTGGACAGAGTAGGAGAGAGAAGGAAGACAGAACAAGAAGTGGGATGCTTGAAAGTTGCCATCTGTTCAGAAAAAAGGACCCTTAGCATTTCAGAAGAGCCAGCATCTTCATAGAATCATGAGCAGCTAATGAAAGTAAGGACAGTGAGATGAAGTGACTTATCCCAGGTAATAGGGGTCTAAGTGGGAAGTAAAAATGAACACTGGGCAGCAGAGCCTCAGAGTCAAGGCCAACTAGAGTTTTAATCCCAGCTCTGCTGCTTGCTAGCTGAGAAACTGTGGGCAAGGCAAACTCTCTGAACTTTATTTTTCTCATATCTAGAAAGAAGGTCATGATATCAACATTGTAGGGTTATTGCAAGGATTAAATGAGATGCTGTGTGTAACATGGCCATCCAAAATAAGAGCTTAAAAGAAGTGAAAATTTATGAGCCCAGATAGTCCAGTGCTCTTCCCAGCACAATGTGCTGACTCTCCCTCCCACCCCAATGCCAGCCCACTCCCTTAAGCCCTCTAATTAGCTAAATAAAGAGGGCAGACAGGGCCTATTTAAAAAAATGCTTTCTGAGCCAAGCGAGATCCCCAGGGAAGCGAAGCAAACCACATGGCCAATTACCATAGCATCATTTCATTTCCTCACAGTGACTAATACTCAGAGACAGTCACTTAAACACTAATTGCAGGAGAACAGGTAGAAATCATGTTAAATGAGCCCATCTTTATTCCTGGAAGAAAAGACAGCTCAGGCTGTCTGATCCATGAGTATGCATGTCTCTTAATCACCTGCGGAAAGAGAGGGTGGCTTCCGTTTCCTGTGGAACATTGAATTTTGATGGCACCGAGAGTTGTTCCCCAACTTGCCAGCAGATCTAGCGCCTGGGACTGAATCACCAGCACGACAACGTGCCCACTCCTTGCAACAGCTTTTGATTTTTCCACCAGCACACTGCAGAGAGATCACTGGCCCCACATGTCCCTCTTTAGAAGGGTTTCTGGAGCCTTCTGCACTGGCTAAGGGTTGTCTTGAACCATCACAACCCATCCCTAGCTTGTTTTCTTTTTTCCAGATGTACCTTATTTTCCTTTCTTTTCTCTTCTCCTTCTCAGCTCAACCATTCTTCCAGTGGGAAAGGCTGGTTGTTTTATAGGGAAGACAGGTAGGGAGGAAGATGCGTTTTTTTCTTTTTTTCGTTTTCTAATTCTTCTCTCCTTCATTTCCTGTGTAGTGATCATGAACATTTTTCACTGGCCACCCTAGGACAGTGATTCTCAACCTTCCTAATGCTGCAGCCCTTTGATATAGTTCCTGTGTGTTGAGAACCGCTGCCCCAGGGTCTCTTATCCCCTGCAAAGCCAAGCCCACGCCCCTGCAAGCTGTCAGCTCCTCTTATCAACATTTCCCAAACCTGCATCCTGCTTGTTTCTTAAGTCCCAGGTCAACTGGCACCTCCTTAAAAGTCTTCCTTAGTTTTTTCAGCCCTCACAGAGCCAACTGTCACTTCTTCAAGAAAAATCAAAGTTTAGCTCACAATCACATGCAAGTTGCTTTCTGCATCTTAATTTAGACTCCTCGTCCTGATTTAACAATCCTGAAGTGGATGGACTTGAATTTCTACCTGTCTTGTGTCCTGCATGGCTGTTCTGGTATGATCCTCCCCACAGAGCTGTTTGCCTGTTCCATACCTGCTTAAAATAGGAAATCCACTCCTGAGTTCTACACGTGGGTGTTTGCCTGAGGGCCTGAGCCTTGGGCCTTGAATTCCTCCCATGTCCCAGGGCTGAACTGGACACTGACTGTGCAAGAAATTCTCTTTTGTCATCCAGAGAGTGCTGACCTCTTCTTGAAGAAGTGGCTGGTCCACCTACAAGCTGACCTTACTCTCATGGTGGAGATAATGAAAACAGGGTGTGTCCCAGCCGAGCAAGGCTCAGCTCCAGCTGAGTTTCTTTCTGTGGCTTTCCTCAAGTTGTGTGACTCTAAAAATATAGAAAGAAGAACTCTATAGTAGCTGACTAAGGTCTCACGGGATGGTCTCTTGAATTTATTTCCCATTGGTAGTTGGGCTTTTCTGGTTAGCAGGCAACTCTCCCACTGCCCTGTTCAGGGACCAGGCTCCCTCCACTTGTGGCTCTGCTACCCCAAAAGGCCTTGGAGAGACCCGCATCCAGGAGGCAGTGGCAGGGTCACATTGTGACCTTCATGGCTGTGATGACTTTTGCCTTCCTGGGCCCTTCTTCCATGCAAAATATTCAAAATTGTATTTATGACTCTGTTGGTATAAAGAGGACCATCTTGTGTATGAATGTATTTTCTTGGACCTGAAATGTTGTTTTGATTTTATAGAAAGGAAAACATTTCTAGGAGGCCTTAAAAGTATTGTGGTCATCTCGTCTCTGCTTATGTCCCCACGTCCGACCTTGTCCAGCTCATGTGGCCTTGCTCTGCCATGTTGCCATGTCCAGACAGACTGCAAGGTCTTGGGTCTCTTGCCAGCTCTGTAGCACATGGCACTGTGCCTTGCCCAGAGCTGGGGCTCTAGACATACAGATGACACTGCTGTGCATGATGGGGCGAGCTCTGTAACTCACTAAACCTCAGTTTGTGAGGACACCTGTAAAGTGGGGTGCAAGAACGAAATCCCCCACATAGTACTACATGGAAGATGAAATTAGATGACTTGTAAAACATGATTAAAACAGCAGCTGGCACGTGGTAAATACTCAGTAAAGCTTAACTTTTTTTATCATTATGTTTTGAGACAACAATGACTCATATTCATGGAATACTTGGGTTTCTCTACAAACTGCCACAGGATGATACCGTGGTTATAATTTTAATGCCTCCCTGCAGCCAAAACTTGTGTATGGGAAATGTTGAGGTTTAATGGAAATGTTTTAGAATAAGACAGATGCGGATTTAAATCTCAGCTCTGCTGCTCACCAGCTGGGTGGTACGTGACTTAATCTTTCTGAGTGTCATAATCAATTTGGGCTGTTACAACACAATACTGTAAAGTAGGAGGCAAATAAACACCAGAAATGTATTCCTTGTGTTTCTGGAGGCTGGGGAGTCCAAGATCAAGGTGCTGGCAGATTTGGTTGTCCAGTGAGGGTCACTTTCTGGTTGAGAGGTGGCTCTTTCTGTGTCCTCACAAGATAGAAGGGGAAGGCAGTCCTCTGGGGCTTTTTCTATAAGGAGACTCATTCCAAATATCAGGGCTCTGCCCTCATGACCTAACCACCTTCCAAAGGTCCCACCTCTTGACACTATGACAGTGGTGATTAGGTTTCAACATGTGAGTTTTGGGAGGACAAGAACATCCAGACCGTAGCACTGAGACACTGTCTTCTCATTTGTAAAATCAAATAATAATAGCACTTATTTCACAAGTACTAAAAACATTATCCTGGCATCCCTGTCACCAGGCTGCTTTTTTTGTTGTTATTGAGGAAGAAGATTAATGTCTAAACAAATATCTCCTACTCCCCTGGGGTTACTGAAGCCTCAAGTCCTCCTTGAGAGACTGGCTTTGGTGCTAGCTTCCTTGCTTTGTTCTATTCAAATAAAACACTGTCTGCCTAGAAGGGAGAAGACAGAAGTCCTTCCTCTGCTATTAAATCCTTACCCTAAAATGTGTTTCTTACCTCCAGAGAGCAGGCTCTATCCACTGGGGGAAAGAAGAGGGGATTTAAGGATGCAGGGTGAGGGGCAAAGAACTGGGGTGCTGAGGACTGACTTTTTGTTTCTGTTATTTATTTTTCTGTGATATTGGCATTGCCCTACTATGATAAAATTCTCTTGGCTTTGGAGGACCACACTCCCTGGGGATCTCCTCCCTATTGAATGAACTCACTGAGTGTGTACTTCAATTTTTCCAATTCTCTGTAGTCCGTGGTCTAATATTCAATGGCCCTGAATACTGAAAACAATACTTGTGCCTATTGGTATTTGTTGGGGACACATACAACCACATGCAGGACATCCAGGGGTGTC
Organism: Otolemur garnettii; assembly: GCF_000181295.1. NCBI lineage: Eukaryota > Metazoa > Chordata > Mammalia > Primates > Galagidae > Otolemur > Otolemur garnettii. Next base: position 3,522,228 of record NW_003852469.1, on the reverse strand, counting down.
TGCCTGAGGCGATGTGTGTCCAGTGTACCGTGTCTGGCATGTCATGATTTTGTACAAGTATCACATCTCAGTACAGCTAAGCCATACAAGCTGCGTAATCGCTGGAAGCTGGAAACCCACTAGGAACAGTGCTGCCTTCCAGCTGTCACCTGAGCAGGGACTGAATCATCACCCACAAAGACCAGCACAGTTCCCGAGGAACTATCTACAAAGGGAGAAAACAAAGAGATACGTGTGTTCCTGACAGCAAAGAATATCACAAAGATTCCAGGTCATCTCATGTTTCATCAATGCCCCACTCTAGTGGAATTTACTTTGGGGCTTAAAATTATAAATTTCACCTATAAGAAAAAAATAGTCCGGAAAAAGATGGATGACGGAACAAATGGAAAAAGGAAAATAACAACAAATAAACAATCTGTGAAAGAAATACAGGTTAACCATAGATGAAGGAAATACAGTCAGAAGTTACATAATTCTTGATTCCACATCTAAAAATATGGCGCGCTCCCTATATTTGGAGTATATTACCAAGATGGGTAAAGAGGCAGTGATGGGACTTTAAATAGCCTAGTAGAAAATTAAAACCCAGATGGAGATCAGAAATTTCCTAATACATCAAGTATAGACAGCCCCACTACTCTAGTAAGGTTCTGCAGAGGAAACAGGTAAAATCCTGAGCTTGGGAGCACCTGCCTTCGACTCTTGAAGGCAGCTCTAGATTTACCTATTTCAAAGAAAGGGGAGGAACATGGCTGTAATAATAGGATGCTCACTATTTTGCTGTCTAAACACGCAAGTCTGGACTGCAGAGAAATGATAATGAAAAGATGGCACCCTGGAATCAGACGATAACATTACTATTATTTATACTTTCCGCTTCCTAAGAGGGTCCATACGATTAGGTTACATAAATTGCTTTCGTTAGGTTGAAGTCCGTATCGGAGTTGTGTCTTTCACCCAGGAGGCATGCTACATATCTGTGCAATTATTTTTTTTAAGATAGAAAGGGGAAGAGTTAACAGAAGGCAAACCAAAGATGGTTTGGCTGAAGAGACAGCACAGTTGAACCTTCTCGTCAATTGTGGCTACAAGAAGTGTTTGCCGTGGTGATGGTTTATTTAAGGAATTAACTAAGAAATAAGCTGTTCTGCCCACAGTCCTCTCAGCTGCCAAAACCCGACTTATTTTTTTTACCCTGAGATGATCCTAGGACAAGAATGGTCCAACTTCTACCCCAGGGTCAACTACCCCCTCTGGGCTTTGTGTTAACTCCTTCAGAATATTAAAATTGTTTCTGCAGCCTTTTCGGCCAGATCTGAGTTGTGGCATTGGCCTCCCAAACGAGGTTAGCATTAGTTGGGGCAGGATGGTGGTGGAGTCTGTCTCTCACTATTTTCTCTTTATTTACCCAGGTGGGGAGATGTGATGAAAGGCAGATTGGTCTGCAGAAGCTTGTATACGTGTCTTTCTTTTCACTATTTCCCAGACTTCGGGAGACGGAGGTCTTTCATAGTTAAAGAAATACACTCTGGAGCTGAGTCTGCTGAGAGCCCTGCAGCCCGAGTCTGGGAAGCTGTAACTGCATCAAGTAGCCTTGGCAGCCAAGGCAAGATCCCCTGCTGACTTGTCAAAACTCTCACATGGATGTTAAGAAGATTAAGATAATAGCATGCCTAACATTGCTAATGAGAAAGATTTAAAACAATTGGCAGAAATAGATTGAGTTAAGAAATGCTTATTATGGGTAATGATTCTGTGTCATGGAAGCAGCCTATGGGGTCAGCTTGATTTCACACAGCTACAAGGGAAGAAGAGCTTCCATGATGGCAGAGAAAGGGACAGGGACCACAATGCTGTGCCCCAGGGCTCAGGCAGGCAGGTGCAGGTGCCAGCTCCCTGAACACACCCCTCTACTGATGATGGCCAGTTTGCAAAGAGATATACAGGTCCCAGAAACCCCAGGTCACACGCTATGTATTGGACGTTGGAGGGGTTGCACCTGTGTCCAAACACCTGTAGTGAATTTTTCTACATCTAAGAATAGTCACCTCAATCTTCCTTCTTGCCAGCTCGGGGAGATCAGCAACATGACAGTTGTCTTTCTGTTTATATTTCCAGGACAAGAAGTGCACGATTTTGCTCAGAGGGAATCAAGGACCTTTGGGGGCCTGGGGCTGGGACAGCATGGTGCATGCAGCTCTATCCCATCCGGCTCCCCTTTCCTGTCTAGTGCTTCTCTCTGTGGCCATCTGGGGTTGTCAGCATAGCAGCTGCCCCTGCACAGTGAGCCCCTTGCCCTGTGTGGCCGTGTGCTCCAGGCTGGCTCCCGCCCCTCCCCACGAGACTTCTGGGCCTGGGGATGTCATTTACAGGCTGGAGCATGAGAAGAGCTCAGCTGGTCTCCACCCCATACTTGTCATCCACATAGAAGATGGAGCCACCTGAGAGCCCAGGGAGTTCCTCAAGGCTTTCAGCCTTTTCTTCGGCCCACCAAACTTCCTTTCTCTTCAAGAGGGAAGGGCAAGATTGGGTTTGCAGTGAGAATGATGAAGTTGTGAACAAAGTCTTTGGCACAGACGGGCCCTTTGATCTGCAGGTGGGATGCTCAGGTGAGATGCTTGAGGTAAGCAAAGGTAGCAGGCTGTTCTCCTGTAGTTCGCTGGTGAAATGGCATAACGGACCCCTGAGAAAATTATCAGGCAACATCTTTAAAATTGAGAGCAGACATGCCCTTTGAACCAGGAATCCCCCCTTCCAGGAATCTACCTTTTACTATGATGAAGTAAAAGCATCAGTGTTCCTAAGGACACATGTTCTCCATGCAGGCAGAAGCCTGGGAACAAGCCCCACGGACAGAGGAAGGATGAGTATCGTGAACCACAGAGGGTGACCAGGGAAACCTACATGAGAATGTACATGAACGCAAATCAGGTCATGAGCTTGTGTTTTCTTGGGAGAAACTGGTGAGGCTGAAGCTGATCTATGGAACAAGAAAGGAGGAGGAGTTGGCCAAGAAAAAAAATAAAAATAAATGACGACACTTAAAAAATGCAAGCAGATTGCAGAGGCCAGGGAAGTAGAATGAGACAGAGCCTTGGGGAAGCAGACTCTGAGATGGAGGTTTGCCTGAAGGAGGTTTATGGGACCGGCACTCACCTAGGGGAGGGATATAAGTGGGATGGGGCAGGGGGAGGAGCTGGGCTGCACTGCCATCAGGACAACAGCCCCGGCCCATCCCAGGGAGCTGGGGTTGCTCTGGGCTGGGCTGAATGAAGTTGTTGGCCAGTCATTGGATGTGGGCTGCTCCCAGCTCCTATGTGCAGAGGGCAGCCACTAGGAGTGGGACTTGGCTGTGAGCTGCCAGCCATCAGCTCTCCCAGCCCCTGGCAAGTGACTGGCATAGCACCCTCTGCTTGGGTGATTACCTGTAGGCATATCACTGCAGTTATAAATAGACGTGAGTGTGTAAACACACACAGGAAAAGAGTTAGCCAAAGAAAAGTGGGCCCTCTTTGATTCTTGGGGCATTTGATTTATTTTGAACACTGGCTGTTCTGAAGCCTAAGGGACCTCGTTGCAATGGGAACCAGACAGGCCCCCAGCCTGGGCGGTGCTGGTGGCGATACCAGCTTGATGGTGTCTCCTGACCCTATCACAATGGAAACCAGCCACTGGTCCCCCCTCCCCCCCATCACCTTGGCTCCTGAGAACACTGACTGCCTTCTATTTTTGAATGGGTTGGAAATAGAAGCAAGGGATAAATTTTGTTTCACTTTTGTTTGTCAGAGGTTGGTGCCCTGAATGTGGGTTCAAATTAGAACCAAGAAGAAAATACCAAGCAAAGACCTCAGAAAGAGGCCCGGCTGTCTCCCCAAGAAGCTGTGGTGGAAAATTAAGGCGATTGTCCTGATCCAGCCCTAACTGAGAACCCTGGCGCTGACTCAGTTAGGCATCCCTCTGGAGACCAATTAGGACGCTGTAAAAAAAGTAGGAACCTCATAAGTAGATGTATAATCAGTCCCCAAATCCCACTTTCTCTCTGCACTGCCGTGTTAAAGCAAAGCAGAGATAATTCATTCAATTTGCACATTCCTCCCAAGATTGTCTTTCATAGTCTTCTGAATGAGATTTTATTTCTATCAGCTACTGTTTGAGGAACTGTGAAGAACAAAAAGAAGTGGCTTCCAAGGAACATGTCCCTGCTGATACGGATTTAGTCAGCGTTGTTCTAGAAATACCAGCTGACCCTGTGGGCCAAGGGAGAGGTCTTATATTCATGAGGAACGAGGAGTTAGTAGATGTTGATGATTTCTGAACTTCTACATCACCCAAAAGTATTACCTAGAAAAAAGTTACTGTCGTCTAATAATAAGAAAGGATGAAGATATTTGGGCAAGCATTCAATATATTGAAATCTAAAGATTTCCTATACATCGGCATTAATTGGGATTAGACTGTAACGTAGGACAAGATTCCACTCACAGTAGCAATCAAAATATAAATACCTAGGGGTACATTTAATAGGAAATGTATACGATACACCATAGAGAAAGGTACAAAATTGAAACGTGAATGAAAAATATCACTTGAACAAAGTGATACATTCTTGGACGGGAAGTCTTTATATTGTGAAGATATCAGCTTTATCCATTTTAATATGTAAATAAATATATGTCACTTATATAAATGTATATGAGATATATAAATAAATAAACATGTTTATTTATAAATATATAATACACACCAATATATTATAAATATATAACAGAAACCCAACCAAGAGTTTATTTAAAACTAGACAAAGTGGTTCTAAGTTTCATTTAGGGCAGTGATTTTCAACTGGTGTGCTATGAAAAATGTAAAGACCATTAATTAAATTATTTTCAAAAGAAGTTCGTATATTCTTTTCAGTAAGTATATTCTTTTCTTTTTTTACTCTTTTTTTTTTTTTTTTTTTTTGGTCATCATAATTTAAGCGTGCCAGGGACGTTTAACCGTAGGTTCGAGTGTGCTGTGAGCTAAGGAAGGTTGGAAAACACGACTCTACAGGGATAGAGATGGAAGAAAAGTCCAAATAAAATGGGTGAATGGGTGGTAGCTTTCCCTATTTGGTATCAAAATGTATTTTAAAACTGTATTTAAAAAAATAATTTATAAATACTGATACCAAAATACAGATCGTGCTTTCTGCTGACCAGTCAGCAATTTGTGATGTGTCCAGACATGAAAATCAGCCTTCTCTCTTTCCTCCGTGGACCTTGGACTCTCCTGACCGTCCTTTGGTCCTGAGGAGTGTAGTGATTTCTGCCCAAGTCCCAGCAGCCCAGAAGAGCCATCAACCCCCATGATCCTAGGGCACCATCTTAGGAAAACCAATGTAGCCCCACACTTTGCATCTGTGTCCCGAACTGAGTGAATCTCCCAGGTCAGGACTACAAACCACACCCAATGGCTGGGCTGACAGGACACCAAACACCTGGCAGAGAAGTGGCCCATCCAGCTGGAACTCTGCACACTTGCCCCTTCCTGCCCGCCCTTCCCTGGGTAGGTAGGAAATGCAGCCTCCTATTTAAGCTTTTCATTTGTCCCCCAGGCTTTTTACTGCCTCACACACCAGAGCTTCTCAAATCATCTGTGGGAAGGGCTGGTGTTTTTCAAATTCGTCGTGCACCAGTACTTTAAAAAAAAAAAAAAAAAGGTACAATAAATAAATTGTAAAAGATGAAATTTAAAATAATGAAATCAAACAAATACAAGCCCCTATTCTTTTTTTATTATACTCAATAGGCATAAATTTACTCTGTCGTATTGCCATAAATGTCTCCAAACACTTCCTATGGTGGCCTGGCCCTTCTCAACTGGCTGCATCATCATAAACTTCAGCGCTGCTGGGCTGGCCACCACGTCAGCTGAGGACTCTTCACGCCCTGTGGTTGATGTGACGAGACAATCTCACATTTATATAGCACTTAACTTTTATAGTACTTCAATCTTTTCTACTCAGAGGTTAACTGGGGCAGCTTTCTATAAACACCGTATTTCAGGTGAGAAAGGTGGTTCCTGGTAGAGACATTTAGTGATGTGCCCTAGGTGGTTGGTGACAAAGTTGAAATGCACCCCATAAATCCCTGATGCATCATCCTGAGTCTTCCCACTCTTTAACGGGGCTACGGACAGGGCAATGAATGTATCACTGATTGATGACTTAATGGGTTTAATCCCACGGCTCCCGCCGACAAAGCTTGATATGTGTAAACGCTGTGAAACCCTTTCCAGCCTTTCTTTACCCCGTATGCTTTAGAGAAAACTCACCAGACTGTCCAGATCTCCAGATCCCTTGGCTAATTATTCTTACACTGCATCCCTGTGTTACAAGGAAATTTTCAAATGATGCATCACTTAGAAAGCACCAATATTTCTTTAAAACAGTAGCCAAGCATCTCTAACAACTCTCATTTAAACCCTTTACGAAGACAAGGGCAGTGAGTTATTTAGGCCACGTAGCCACACACAGAGTGATATTGTCGATGTGGCCGCTTCTTCCCAAAGGGCAGATAACACATATGAGGGCAAATAAGTGATCTCTCACGTGCTCAGTTTGCAAGCAAAAGAGATCTGAGAAATTTTAAACACAATCTGTGCTCATTGTTCAGAAGAGGATGCTCTTTTCTGCATTCTGTAGGACGGGCTGGCGGTAGTGTTTAGGGTGGGTGGTGAGTAACGGTGAGGGCACAAGTCACATCAGGCTGCAGGCAGCTGAAAGCAGTTCCAGAGAGCTGAGACCAGGGCAGACAACCAGCCTGGGAAGGCAGCAAGGTGCAGAGGAAATGCCTTGGGTCCAGACTCCAAGAATCATGGTTTGAATACCAGCCCTGCTATTTCCTAATCAGGCAATGGTCCTTCACCTTGCTGTGCCTAACGGAGCTATGATTATTTTATTATTATTTTTTTTTGATGTACATGTGATTTTTTAATACATATGTACATTGTGAAATCAATGTTGAATCAAAGATGGGAGGTGAACATTAATCTAGACCATCAGGGCTGTGATTATTAAACAAAGGTAGTTATATAATGGCTAGTACATAAGTGACAAGGAATACTTGTCCTTCTGGACAGAAAAAAAAGCATGTAGAGTTCATCTTCCTCCACTAGGCATCTGCTTGCACCATCTACAGTGTTTTCTAAGAATATTTTTTATTCATTTTTGACATTGATTATAGGAAGTAAAAAAAACTTCAGGTGGGGACAGAATTTACACTAAAAAACACCAGCGGAAGGAGAAAAACTCACATTAAGACATTTATTCAAGTCTACCGTAGCCACTCGACTAGATAGCCTGAGGCCTGACCAACATCCACAGCAGAAATGTAGTACAGTCCAGAGAGCCATTTTTCAATGGCTATTCCAACACCCACCTCAGTGAGCTAGCAGGTATGGAGAAGGTTCATGGAGTAGTTAGACCTGTAGCTCTGATATGGAAATCAGGATGTCACCACCCTCACTAGCCTTGATCTCTACATCCCAATACATTACTTTAGTCCAGTGGTTCTCAACCTTCCTAATGCCTCCTAGTGCCACGGCCCTTTAATACAGTTCCTCATGTTGTGGTGACCCCCAATCATAAAAGTATTTTCATTGCTACTTCATAACTGTAATTTTGCTACTGTTATGAATTGTAATGTAAATATCTGATATGCAGAATGCATTTTCATTGTTACAAAGAGGTTGCAACCCACAGGTTGAGAAGCGCTGCTTTAGTCTCCGTCAAAGCAACGCAGAAGACGGAGATAGAGAATTATCTTTAAGTTACTGCAAGCACTGCGTACAGTACAATTAAGTCTTTAATTTTCAAGACATACAATTAGAACAATTCCGATTTTTTTTCCTGGCTTGAGTTGTTCCAGTTGGCGGTCTACAGGGATCACAAGATTCCTGTTTCTCGGGACTGTGTAAAGCTGAGCCAAGTAAGTGAGTACAAAACAGGGGAGGACTTTAATGACACAGATGTTCCACACCATGTTATTGTGGGTTTTTTTCAGGCACCAAAAAGCTGCTTCTATACTTTCTTTAGTTTAGAAGACTGCATTGAAGTATTTTGGATAATTGATTTATTTTTCCCTTTTATATTCAGACATTTAACAGCATAAGGCACAAGTCCAGGCTTTGTATGAATCTGTATTTGAATAAGCCACATTGGAACAGCTTAAAGATCCAACAGCTTAAAGATGCCACTTTCTGAGTCATGGTGATGCTGTTTATACACAATAGAGCAGCAGTCCAGCCCCTAACCTTTTTGGCATCAGGGACTGGTTTCATGGAAGACAATTTTTCCATGGATGCAGGTTAAGGGGCTGGATTGGGGATGTTAAACTCCAGCTCAGATCATCAAGCATCAGGTCCTCATAAGGAGTGCAGCCTGGGTCCCTCACAGGTTTGGTTTACAGCAGGTCTCAGGCGGTGATGCGAGCAATGGGGAACATCTGTGAAACAGATGGAGCTTTGTTCACTCACCTCCTGCTGTGTAACAGTTCCTAAAGGCCATGAACCAGTACTGGTCTGTGGCCCAGGGTTTGGGACCGCAGTAATAGATGGTTGAGAGATCTCTTCACTCTCCAGTAATGAAGAGTCATGACTTTGACTCTCTTTAATTTAATTCAGCAAATATTTATTCAGTTCTTGCTGTTGTGCTCAGGCTCTGAGAATTCAAAGCAAATTGAGACTGACTCAGGTTAGGCCTGTGGGATACACTTGAGAGTTTAAGGGATGATCCCCTAAGCCAAGGCCTTCATTCTGCTGATGAAGAACTGAGCCCTGGAGAGAAGAGGGCTTCCTGGGGGCACATAGCAAGGGAGAACCAAGGTCATTCAAATGCTTGCAATGATGGTTAAAATGTAGATGCCATTACTATCCAACAGATGGTAGGAGATAAAAGTATAGTTAGGCCTAGATGTCAATCCATTCTTCACCTGTCCCCTTTCCCCCACACTGTCTGCCACCCACTCATGTAAACCACCTGTCCATCCTCTAATTTCCCCCCTCAGTCCCAGGAGCAGCGTCAAGGCCAACATGACCTTCACTATGTTCCCAGTTCTTTTTCTGGGCAAGTTAGATATTGAACTCGGTATAATAAAGAACCAGCTTTTAACACTCAAGATTTTTGTTAAGAAGATACCAAGAAGACTCAGCTGCAAATGTGTTTATTTAAAGCAGATGATAGCTGGGTGGTGCCTGTAGGGCGCTGGCCCCATACACCAGAGGTGGTGGGTTCAAACCTGGCCCTGGCCAAAAACTGCAAAATAAATAAATACAGCAGATGAGCTCGGTGTGCTAATTTCTCTGCATGAAAAGACATAGATAAAAGCAGCAGTGGTCACATTAAAAATGTGTACAACAGCCACCAGATTGGAAAGCCTGAGGCCCACAATGGGATGTGTTAGAGCACTGGAAAAAAAGCTTCACCTTCGGAAACAATTTTGAAAAATGACAAAGTCCCTTTTCTGTAAAAGACTTTCCTTGACACCCTGACCTTCAAACCAGAAATCCAACCTCCTCTGACCACACCTGTGCAATGATTACTACCTTTTATTGGGCCTGATTCTGTGTCAGTCTCCACCTTGAAGTCGGGGTCTGTTTGTGTCCGGCACCCAGTAGGCTCTCACTGTTTCTTGAATAAAGTAAATAAAAGATATTTTGAGATCTTAGTTCACTCTAGGGTGGCTTCCCAGAAGAGGAAAGCTGGGATTTATTTTAAGAAATGGAAATGATTTGATGAAAGGAGGCATATTTCTCCTGTAGTGCCCTCACCAAGCCCAGAAAACAGGAGCAGGTCTTGGGGTGCGGGGTGGGAAGTATGGGGGGGGAGGGAAGGGACAAAGTGTTCTTGTGATTCCTCCACGACTGGAGAGATGCTCTCAGAGGCAGGCTCATCCTGCCAAGGTCAAGGGAGAGAACAGGAAAGGAAGCCTGGACCATCGGCACAGCCTCACGCCACATGTTCTTTGTAGGAGACACCTTTGTACTGAGCTTTTCACGGAGCTTAGGAAATCACTTCCATCTGGGGGCCTGGGTGAATCGCAATCTGCAGTTTCTCAAGCTAGCATCTGGCTTGGACTGTCAAATCTACTTTCTGACCCTTATGAAACGCTATTGCCCAAGAATACTTGGATGGTCAGAACATTTGTAAATTAAAAGCCTGTGGCTCTAATTCCTTTCCAACGGCCACAGACATATAGAGAAGTCCCAGTTGGAAGCAGCTGGTGGTTGGACTTCTCCAGAACAGCAGAACAGATCTGGGAAGATCTGGGCATTGGGTCTGCACAGAAGCAAAGTTACACACAGATTTTAGAAGAGTAATGGTTGGGTGGGAGAGGGTGTTGCCTGCAAAATTTCTCTTTCTGGTATTTGTCCCAGGAGATCCATGTGGTATTGACACCTGAACTTTGTGACACAGCTGGGCCCTGCTCCAGTGGCTTCTATACAAACAACATGATGCAATCCAGCTGGGGTCAAAGCAGTTACCATGGAAACCTGAGACTTCGGTTTGAAAAGTAAAAGTGATATTTAGGTTGACCACAGCGATGGTTCGTACCAATGTACTTCTTGGGAAGTTTCTGTTTTACCCTGAACTTTAGCAAACCTTTTTTTTTTCTTGCCCTGCAGAATTTGGCAAAAGAAAAATTTAAAATCAGATTGGAAATAATACCTCCCTGGTTAAATATCTAAAACAGGAGGCCTTGATTTATTCAAACCATGTTTGCTGAAGACAAATTTAACTCTAAATGGAGAAACTGCTTAAAGGTCAAGTTTTGTCTTGGATACTTTGAAAGAGTTGCTAAGCATTTTGTCCCCCCATGGAGGCTGGATTGACACTGGGAGGTGTTATTTGTGTTACTTCCCCATAGCCATGTTTCCTCCTCTCAAGAATGAGAGGAGAATTATGGCTATAGAGAACAAACACGTCCTTATGTGGGCATGCTCAGAGCTGCGGCCAAGCCAGTCATGATGGCAGGAATGGACCGGTCGCTTTAGTGCACGGGACGGAGAACACAGAGGACATTAGGGGCACAAGCTTCGGCGCATGAGAGAATCAGGTTCCAGTTCCTGCTCTGTCACTTACTTGCCTCATGACCCTGGGCAAGTTCCTTAACCACTCTTTGCCACAATTTTCTTATCTTGGAACTAAGAATCGAACTACCGATTGCTGCAAATCTTCATGAGGATTAAACGAAATAAAGCATATATAGCATTTAGCATCAGCTCATAAAAAACTAAAATCCCCCAAAAAATCCTCCCCGAGAAAAAGTCCAGGGGAAGGGAAGTGGGGGTAACAGCAAGGCAGGCCAATCAGACCCACAAACCATCTGCTTTAAGTGACTATCCCTGACTCAAAGGACAACAGCCCGAGTCTACCCAGCTCCCCTCACCCTCTGCCACGTGAGCCCCCAAATCCTACCCCTCTACCGTGCCCCATTCTCATTCCATCCTGATCATGAAGGCACTGGATTTTTACAGACACCCCTCATTCTAATCCCCTCAACCACCACCTGAAGATCTATTTTCCCATTTTCTGTACCTGTCTTTCTTTTCCTGGAAAAAACAAAAATTTGACCATGAAGCCCTTTGTGGTGACAGCACAATCTCTTTCATCTCTGTCCCTTCTCCTCTGGGAAGCTGGTCCCCACCACCATCTACTTTCATTTGTGCATCCCCTGTAACAAGCCTTCTGGCCCTAACGTTCTACCAAAATGTTTCCTACACCCTGGACTCCTACCCGGGCCCTAGAGAAAGGTGATGACATCAGTGACCTCTCTCCCCTACTCTGCATCGGACTTGGTAGGTCACAAATGACCTCATATTACTAAAGACAATTTTTCCCCCTGGTTTTCTTTCCCTTTGGCTTCTTTGGTGCATTGGACATTGGCACCACTCCCTCCTTGCTGAAATTTTCTCTTCTTTTTGTTGCCAGGATTTTATGCTATGCTGAGTCTTCCATTTTTTTTTTCAATACCTCAAGCAATTTTTGCTTGTTCTTCTTTTGCCTTGTCATCTCAACCTGTATATGTCCTAAAGTCCAGCCCCAACCTCTCCCACTTCAGAGACAACCTATTCATGTAGCTTTCCTCTTCCCTATTCCCGAGACCCCATTTCAAGGGCTCTCCCTACCAAAATGCTGGTGTTTTTCTACTGACCTCCAACAGAACATTCTGAGAATGGAAATTCTGTATACTTGTGCTATCCAGAAGGGCAGCCCTTAGCCACATGGAGCTATGGGGCACTTAAAATGAGGTTAGCCTGACTGAGCAACTGAATTTTTAATTTTGTCTAATTTCAACTGCAATTGAAGGCACAGTTCTATATAATTTCACGTAAACACCATTATTTAGGGATGAAAACACTAAAAACTTAGTCCGTGGTTCAGCTACTCCATGTCACACGCACAGCTCAAGTGTTTTCTTTTATTAATTCCACTCTGATTCCTGGGCTATGCCTTGGATTCCCATCGACTGTCATTGAGATGTCCCAGCTGTCTATGTGATCTTCTGCATCTTATAGACACACTCCTGGGCAGCTCATTTGAACCTGGGTGTCCCTTCAGCACACCTTGCCATCACCACTGACCTGACCTTGTTCTAACACTTCTCCATTGTGTTATCTGCTCCAATCCTCCAGTAGCTCCCACTTACTCTTATTTCAGGGCCAAAATCTTTTGTCTTCCAAAAGACACCCAGGGTCATGTTGTACCACCAAATCTGGTCAATGTTGTCATCCATGACTCTCTCAACACACACACACACATACACACACGACATATACACACACATATTGCACACACACAAAGATTATCTCACTACCCCAGGAACATCCTAGGCTCACACCTGCCTTAGAACTTCTATTGGTTTTCAAATCCTACCTTTCAAGACCCAGCTAAAGACTGATTCCATCAGTGAAAGACAATTGTGCATCAAAGGATACTATCAGGAAAGTAAAAGGACGACCCATAGAATGAAAATATTTGCAAATCATCTGTCTGATAAGGGTCTGGCATCCTGAATATACAAATAACTCCTATAACTCAACAACAAAAAGACAATCCAGTTAAAGAAAAAGCAAAGGACTTGAGTAGACATTATTCCAAAGAAAGACATGCAAATGGCTGACAAGCACATGACAAGATTTTCAACATTATTAGTCATTAGAGAAATGCAAAGAATGTCACTGGACCTACTACTTCACACCCACTAGGATGGCTTTTTTGTTTCAAATAATAACAAGTAGAACTTTAAATATTGCTGGTGGTTATGTTAACTGGGATAGTTGCTGTTAAAGATGGTTTGGCAGTTCCTTAATAAGCTAAACTTAGAAGTTCTAGAAGACCCAGAAATTGAAGTCCTAGGTATATTCCTAAAAGAATTGAATATAGGTATTCAAACAAGAACGTGTATGTTACTAATTATAGCATCACTATTCACCATAGCTAAAAGGTAGAAACAATGCAAATGTCCATCCGCAGGTAACTGATGAATGGGTAAATAAAATATGGTATATCCATTCAAATAAAGATTATTTAGTCATCAAGAAGGAATAAAGTACTAGCACTTGTCACAACATGGATGAAGCTTAAAAACATCATGATAAGTGAAAAAAGCACATGGAATAGGTCACATATTGTAGGAATCCATTTACGGGCAGAGTCAGAACAAGGAAAATCCATGTGGACTGATGGTTGCCAAGGACTTGGGAGGGGCATGGGAAGTAAGTGCTAATAGGACCCAGGTTTCATTTTGGGGTAATGAAAATGTCTTGGAACTAGGTAGTGGTGGTAGCTACATGACACTGCCCAAGTACTAAATGTTACTGAATTTTACAATTTTAAATGATTAAAATGGTGAATTTTATGTCACGTAAATTTTATCACAAAAAAAATAGTAAGTAGATAATTATTGCCTCTATTTTCAGGTTAATTTGAGGGTACAAATGATTATGTTACAATGTTTGCAACTGTTCAGAAATCCCTCTTGTAGTTGTGTCCCACACCCAGGAGGTGTGCCGTATACCCTTACATTGTGCCCACTAGGTGGGAGCACACCAGTCCCCCTCCTGTCTTCCCTCTCCCCCACCTAACTTGAATTGAATTGAGTTCTTCTCTTGGGGCAGGAATGTATTAGTTCATCTACTGGCTTCATATTAGTATTGAGTACATTGGATACTCGCTTTTCCATTCTTGTGATTCTTTACCAAGAAGAATGTGTTTCAACTCCTTAACTACTTCTTCTTGAGGGGCCTTGAGGCATCTGCAGACTCAGAGTTCTTGTTTGTTTGAATCAGTAGCCAAGATGTTGGTAACACAGTAAATAAGAATCTGAAGAATAATAATAATTAGCATTCTTACTTTAAATGTGGTGTTTCTAAAGTATTTTGATAAATTTTAGAAAATCTATAGCACAAACTTGAGTTTATTAATCTTGGGTCCAATGCTATTTTGCATTTTGGGCTGGTTACTTCTCTGTTGCATGGGGGCATTGTGGGGTGTTTAAACAGCATGCTTGCCCTAATCCACCAGAGGCCAGTAGCATCTCCCACTCCCACCGTGACATTATGACAGCAAAAACATCTCCAGTCATTGCCAAGTGTCCTGGCTAGTCAAAATTTCCCTGGTTAAGAGCTACTCATGTGACCTCTTTTATGGTTTGTTATTCTGGAATTCTATCCTCCTATGTCTGTTTCCTTTTAAGAAATCCATTTCTGAGATTGTCCTTTAGAAATTTCCTTACTGACAGCAAAATCATGAGTAAGCAACACCATTGCAGATTGCAGGTAAACTTCAAAAACATTTTTCATCATGAGGAACTAAATGCATTGCCAATTTGAAAATAGCGGGTTTCTAACTGGCATTGAATGCCCGGGCAATAAGCTAAATGTGGATAGCACATAAAAAAAAAGTAGAGTGTTCAAAGTTCCCTTTCAAACCTTTTTGGGCAAAGACTACTGCTCTGCCAGCATTCCAGAATAATGACAGCCCATGTACCCTTCATCAACTTTGCCTCCTTCTCCTTTGAAAATGCAAGGCACCTTTCTTCCAGAACTTCTTCAGACACCGTTTAACGAGTCTGGAATCAGAATCAGCCACCGTTAGCACAGAGAGCAAGCTGTGCTCCGGGTCCTCCTTGCTGGCTGCCGCCAGAAGGAAAGGAGGGCTGAGCGTCCGGGACGCAGGGTTCCTTGGCTGCCTCACCAGGGCAGGGCTGCTTTTATGTTTCATGTCCTGTGTTTCTGAGTGGCATTGCTTCTACACGAAGTGTTCTGAAGCTGGGAATTTTGAAAGCCACTGGCCTAGGGCAAGCCCCTCTCCTATGATGAGGAGTTGGAAGCGCAAAGGGAGGGGCAGAGCTAGGTGAGACTCCAGGGCCTTGTGCTATGGCCAGATGCCTTTCCTCCCTTCTAGGGGAGGCAGCCAGGCAGCTCTGCAAGATGTCACTTAAGTCTCTGGTGCCTCAGTGTCCTCATCTCTTCAAGAGCATAGGGATCTCTGTCACATATCGGCTTTTTCTCAGAATGATATTGGATGCGGTAAGTGCCATACATGTGCCACTGATATTGGTGAAAGGTTTGTGTCCCCTACCCTAGTCCTTAATTTGAAGCCCCAGTTCCCATGTGACAATGGGAGGAGGTGGGGCTTTGGGAAGTGATTAGGGTTCGATGAGGTCATGGGGGAGGGTGCCCCATGATGGGATTAGTGCCCTTATATGGAGATGAAGGGAGCAGACCTTGGTTTCTGCCTTGTGAGGACACGGCAAGGAGGAGACCATCTGTGAACCAAGAATGCCACCACACTGGCACCCTGATGGCAGACTTCTGGCCTCCAGAGCTATGAGTAATCAAAGTGGCTGCTCGAGTCTCCCAGTCTGTGGTGCTCTGCCATGGCAGCCTGAGCTGACAGGTCAATCACCATCACAGCACACATGTCCCCAGACACGTGAACTATTTCACTTCTTTTTCTTTGGAAGAGACTTGTGAAACTGTTCACACAGTTTCATACAATCCTCTTGGGATCAGGCCCACAAGAGAAAACTCAGCTTAGTTGTAGAGAGTGAGCTGTGAGAAGGCAGAGCCCTAACAGCCTGGGGAACATTCAGAGAATGAACCCCCAACTGCTTCTCCTCCATTCCTGAAGCAACCGTTTTCCTTTCTTCATGCTCCCTCTGCCATAAGTCACATAGCCCTTTCTTTCTATAGTTAACTATGCAGAGACCCTTGAGATCTCTCCCTTCCTTTTCTTTGTCATATGCTAACAAAGTTGAGTAGAAACCATGAACAAGAAGATTTGCCTTTGTTAAAGACATGTACATTTTCCTATTGTACTGAAGACTAAAACTATGTCTTCTGTTTATGCTATTTTCCCATTTTGTCTCTGGTACTTCCCCCTGAACAACCCTGAAAAGATGCTATAAAATAAAGCTGATTTTGTGCTTTGGGGCTGGCTGTAGCCATCAGCTCAGTCAGTCCTCCCGGTTCTATCCTTTGTTTCCATGTCTTCTCTTGTGCTGTATTTTCCTCATTCCCCACCAATTCCATTCTGGCTTGCTCCCCTTTGCCGCGCTGGTTCATGACAGTTAGTGAGCTGTACCTGGACTTTGGCCTGTATCTGACCCTAAAGGTGCCTTCCCCCAACTGTGTTGAGATGCCAAGGTTGCAGGTGACAGATACACTTTATTTCAACCCACAACTGTCTAGAGGACTGGAGGAGATGATCACAATCCAGGTGACTCATTTATGCATGCTTGTGAGGACACGGCAAGGAGGAGACCATGTAGTGGTGACTTCTAGGTCACCCTGCCTTTGCTGATCCCCTTTCTAAGTTCTCACAATGTAAAGGAATACGCATCTAGGCGAGGTTTTATATCATTGCTAAAAACCCTAGGAAAGCCAATATTCACAAGCCAGGTTCTCTGAAAAAAGTTCTTGGAAACTACAGTTTGGTTAGGACCAACTTGAACGAAGGACTCATGAGTCCTCAGTTCATCTCAGGTAAAGGGCGTGAAGGTGAGACAGCTGCCCCACTCGCTCCTCAGTTACACCCCCCAGGGCTCAGAGGGACAGATGCTGGAGACGCAGGCAAGCTCACAGCAGCCTTCCAAAGACAAAGCTTGACGGCCTTGACAGTCTGAGAAGAGTTGGTACTGGGGTCCTTGGAGGGTGGGAAGGCTCATCTGTGACCCTAGGCAAGGCCAGCTCTCTGGACATGGCTCCCAGGCAGTCAGTCACTCCACCTGGAGAAGAGGACCTACACCTGCTGTGCCAAGCAGCAAGGACACAGAGACTGCCTTGTAAAAGTGAGAACTTCTGCTTATATTGAGAGAGGATACCAGAGAAGGTTGAGATTTAGGAGAACAGGTCTTCTCAAGGAGACCACAAGGGTACACCTGCAGGGTCCTCTCCATGGTGACTCAGCTCTTGGGAATTTGAAACTTGGAAATTTCCAAGTTCTGTGAAATCCTATAGATCTGTAGGTGCTGGAATAGGAACAGCATCTCCCGCTTGATTCAAACTGGCCAATAAGAAGGGTACATGTGGGGTGGAACTTTTTGACTGTTAATAAAAAGGGAAAGACCAAGCCAGTCGGGGAACATGGCCATTTGGAATTCTTCTATGCTGTAAGCTCCCAGCTGGTGAATAAAGCCCTTCCTCTTGTAAACATGATGTTTGGGTGCTCTTTCTCTCCATTGGGCCTCATCTTCCTGCAACAATATCTCCCTGTGAAACTTCCCTTTATAAAATTAATAAAGGGCCACGAGGTGGGAACTGTGGTAGGAGAAAGAGACATAAAAACAGCCATTGCTCCCTGGCTTGCTTTCATTGACTCAGGAGTCAAACAGCTGATGGATGTAAAGATTCTCAGCTTTCTTCACTGCTCCTGTGGATTCACCACCCTGTGAAACTAAGGCCAGTTTCTGAGATATCCTCCAGGCCCTGCATTCCGGTAGAAGGGCTGACCCATCCAGACCAGTGGCTCATACCACCTCATCTTACATCTCCCACCCAAAAACTGACCAGCAAAGAAGACAGTTTCTATACCCCTCTCACTCTACCCCAAAGCCAGCCAATTAGCAGACCCAATTGCCCAGCCCTTGCCCATCAGACTAGCTTCAAAAATTCTTTCTCCCAAATTCTTAGAGAGTGTGATTTGAGAACTTCCCATCTCCCCATATGGTACCTATCATAGTAACCTCTTTCTCCACTGCGGTTCTCTCTGCTTTCTCTGTGTTTTTGGTTTCCTCTTGCACAGCAATGAACTTGGGGAGGCCATATTACCTATGGACAAGTAGATCTGCCATTTGGAGACTTTAAACTACAGCAAAGATGATCCTTTTCCTTCTCCCCTTAATCCAGATCTGAAAGATTTAAACACGGACTCGCCGGGTCTCAAACAAAGCCCATTTTGCATTTTAACACTAGGTCACTCTCTGTGAGGCCACCAAAAGGAGAAAAATTACTTTGCCTGTGAAAAGCTTCAGCTATTCAGAAGAGGAAACTGATTTGAGGAATCAGAACAGTGTCTACCTTTAAACCTGTGATGGGAAGGAGGTCTCCAAGGTGCCCCCCAAACAAGACTTAAGGTGCTGTTGATTTTATAAAATGAGCCTAGCCAGTAATGAAGGTGAACAACGTCCCAAATAAATGGAATCAAGTGGAGGGAATATGAAGAGATTACTTGTTACTAAAAATAAACAAGCACAGTAGAACATGAACTTGAGAAATTTGAATGGAAATCAAAAGAAGATGGTACAAATGTGACTAACAGGAGAAAAACCTGGGAGAAAAGATACAGGAATAGGAATTCCAACAGGAAGAGCAACGCAGAGGCTGCTGCCTTTGGCTTCAGAGCAAACAGGTGTGGGACTCAGGCAGTAGCCGTGAGAAGTTATCTAATTTGACAGAGAAAAAAATTCAATAAATACCTTGGTTGAAGACTAAATACATCCACAGAGAAATTACCTGTTAAAAAACAATAATTAAGTTGGCCTCAGGTCATTTGTAAAGCACTGAAGACACAATGGAGCAACAATAGCAATGCTTTGAAATGCAAAAAATATCTAACCTGGATTTTATGCCAGGGAAATTGTCTTTAATGTATTAAGGCTCAGACCTGTAAGGTTTGAAAAATATGTTTTGCTTATATCTTTATTAGTGCTATGCTCATCTTTAATATAATACTGTATATTTTAAATCTTGCAGTCTCTGAAGCAAACTACTCAAGAGTGTCATGGTAATGTGGAAGCAGCCAGAGACAAGATGTTAAGTTGAGCATGGATAACACTGCCAATAAAACTTTATTTACAAAACCATAGTTTGCTAATGTCTGCTCCATGCAATAGATAAAGCAAAGTCCAGAGCACAGGAGGGAGTAAATCACAGCATATAATAAGGGGGCAATTAGTATTATTCAACTAAATTATAGAATGATGCTAAGGACTGAAGAAGCAATAAAAACGTTTAATAGAAATAATTTAGATTTCAGATGCAAAATTTTGTTAACTAAAAGATACCATTTGGGGGGAGAAGAGAAAATGAAAGTGTGTTCAGCTTCTTCCGTTATGTGGGTGAAAGTGAATAGAGGGGTGAAAGAGAAAGAGAACTGCAGGTTGAAAATGCTTTGTGAAAAACTCCAAAGCATCTAGTAAAAGTAACACCGGGAGAAAACATTTTCAAACCATTGCAGGACTAAAAAGTAAATAAAAAAATGACCTGTTTTACAAAACACAGAAAACAAAAAGAAGGCAGCATAAAGCCAGAAAGCGTGTAATAAAAAGACAAAAATTAAACAAAAGAATCTGTTCCAAAAACGGAAATGAGTTAAACCCTTATTAAAAGGCATCTACCCAGATTAGAGACCCAGACTATGAAAAATTGAGAGTGCCTCAATTACTCTGATTTGATTAACTCGCCTGTATCAAAATATCACCTGAACCTAGAAAGATGCAACTCATATGTACTCAAAAATAATTGAAAATAAAGCATTAAAGGAAAAATCCCTTTGCTGTCAGATACCCAAACTGTTAAAAAATAAAATGATGGGCAAATGTGCACAAAATATTTTAGAGATGGCAAATGCTAATTTTTAAAATGCACCTGTCAAGAGAAATTAATTAAATAGCACAAAAAGTCTATCTTTAAATACATTATTGACTTGATCTTTTTGTATCAACATATATAAAATAACATTGACATCCATAAAACAAAACCTGTAAAAACATGAGAAACAATTGAAAGAAACCTGCTTGCAGAGGGCGATTTTATAATACCCCTCTCAATATTTGTCAAATAAAGCAGAAGCTGGATAAAGAAGAATAGATAAAGAGAATCTGGCAAACACAACTATTAAAGTTTAATTTATGTATATGTTACACCTTTAAGTCTATTAAATACACAAATTGTTGATATGTGTTAAGTCACAAAGGAAACCTCAGTAACTTTCATAAGCTAAAAAATATTTGGTTCATGCTCTCTGACCACAAGGCAATAAATTGGAAATTAATTTTAGAAAGGAGGGGATAGCATTACCAATTATTTTCAAATTAAAGAACAGCAACAACATCACAAATCGTTCCCTGTCTACGCAGGACAAAAGAAATATTAAAAGTAAGAAATACAGACCGACTGGATGAGAACACTGCCTGGCAAAACAGAAGGGAAGGAGCTAAAATTTGCTTAGAAGAAAATGTACAGCTTGGATTGTTTTTAAACTCAGACAAGAGAGCATTAAAATACATGAAGTAAACATTCTGCTCCAGCTAATGCTGAAACCGAAAATATAACCAGAAAATAAAAGAGAGAAATTGCTAGAGATTAAACTAATACGCTGGAAAGGAGATTAAAATGATTAATACATCCAGGACCTGGATTCTTTGAAAAAAATTAATAAGCTCTGCAGTCTTCCAGGAAGCCTGAGTGAAGACAAAGAGAAAGAAAATACAAGGATACGATGTGGAAAATGAGAAAGATGGCAAGAAAAGGGAAAGGAAAAAAAAGAAAGAAAAATCAGAGTATCGCGTAGGAATCTAGGCTAAAAAGTTGAACCTCAAGGAGAAGGCAAATGGCGAATAAAGAAAATAAAGGATTATCTTTCGACAATCAAAACAGACCACTGTGTACGGAAGAAATAGGAACCCGTCTCCAAGAATTACATCCGTAAAAGGAGCTGCGCCCAGATGTTTTATGGGCAAGTTATTCAAACCTTCAAGGAACACATAATTCTTAAGCTGTTTAAGCTGTTACAGATTAAAGTAAAAAAATTGAAAAGTGTCACAATTGGCTTTAGCATAAACCCGAGATAAAAATGCAACAAAGGTGGCACCATAAAATAAAACAATTGATGCATGGGCTGCCCCTGTGGCTTAAAGGAGCAAGGTGCCAGCCCCATAAGCCAGAGGTGGCGGGTTCAAACCCAGCCCTGGCCAAAAACTGCAAAACAAAACAAAACAAAACAAAAAAAACAAAAAAACAACCCAAACAAAACAAAACAAACAAACAAAAAAACCAATGGATTCATTTCTCATAGAAATACAGAGTCACACTAGAAGTAAAATATTTGGTAGAATACAGCAACGTGAGAGAGGATAAAGCCATCTGTCAAGCAGCATTTAATCCAAGAATAAACGCATAGCTCAGGAGTATGACATAAAACTTATAAAATTGTTTTCAAGATTTTTAACAAGATTACATTAAAGAATATAGCACAATTTTTTTTTTTTTTGCAGTTTTTTGGCAGGGGCCAGGTTTGAACCCACCACCCCCAGTATATGGGGCTGGTACCCTACTCCTTGATCCACAGGCACCACCCTATAGCACATTTTTAATTTAGTGAAATAAAAAATTCATTTCAAATGCCTTTTAAATCTCCATTTGCATTGTTCTGTAAAGTACATAGGCAGATACTTCCTTGATACACGAAGTATATTAATCTAAAATATTAATCTAAAACTAACAGTGTTAATATTTCACGTCAAAATACTGAAGCAGCATTTCTCAACGACGTTGTTATAATCAGTTTTCCTGGAGATGATATTCAGGGTGATTAAAAGGGAAGCATAAACAATAGTTCAAAAGTAGTTAGGGAAAAAAAAATGGAGTGATAAAGTGAGTCTAGAGCTTTCCTGGAAGAATAAATGGACAAGACTGGACAAGATAATTTTAAGAATGTGCATCCAAAGCCTTAAACCAGAAGATATTAAAATGTATTATGAAATCACGGTCATTAAAATAATGTGGCACCAATTAGAGAGACAGATAAATGGATCAAAAGTGGAGTCCTGAAATAGGTCCAAAATTAATTCTCTCTCTCTTCTTTTTTTTTTTTTCTTTTTTTGAGACAGAGTCTTGGTCTGTCACTGGGCTGGAGTGCAATGGTGCCATCATAGCTTACTAGCCTTGAATTCTCAGGCTGAAGTGATCGTCCTACCTCAGCCTCCTGATAATTTTTAAACTTTTTATAGAGAAAGGGTCTTGCTATGTTGCCCAGCTTCCCAAATTCCTTTTAATGTGAGTCTTGATATGTTGTCCAGTCTCCAAAAATGCTTTTTAGTATAGCAAAGGTGGTTTTCCAAATAAAACACGAAAGGATGGATTTATTGAGAAATCTTTTGAGGCTATCTGGAAAACCATTTAAAAATAAATATAGTCAGATGCATCTACCAAAATACAAACATAAATTCTAGGCAGATTACAAATGAGGCTCTAAAGAATCAGGAGGAATTCGAGGTTATCTAATTCCTACACTGGGGACGATCTCTGTGAGCACCCTGAGAAGCACTTTCCATGAGGAAAGATTAAAATAGTCAACCACATAAAAATTTGAATATTCATGTATTGGTAAAAACTGTAAACCAACAAAATACAGGTAACTCAATGGGAAAACAGCAGTTACTAAATAGGCATGCAGACTCTAAGATTTTTAAAATACTCCTCATCTTCATTCCCTTTCTGCTAAACCTCTCTGCCATGGCGGGATGGAGAAGCATCCCGTCTAGCCAGGAAGAGGAAAGGCTGCTCTGTCCACCCTGGGGGCCTGTGGGAACACACGAGGGAGGAGGGAGTGGAACGTGGCAGTCAGCAGTGGTTCTGAGCTCACTGTCAACAACAGCTGTGGAGGTGTTTAAGAATGCTCGGAGATAAAGGTGGGAAGAGGGGTGCTTTCTCCCACTCTCCATTCTGGATTCCAAGAGAAGACAGGCTCCCACGAGGGCCTCCACACCTGTTAGAATAGCAGCCAGCACAGCAGGGCAGACAGCATGGTGTAAAAAGACCCCCAAGTCTGAGTGGAAAGGTTGCTGAGAGTTTGGTTCAAGAGGCTGCCAAAGGTGTTCTTGGGGGATCTGGGGACAAAGTGATGCCCTAGCCAATGGCAACAGAGCAAGTATCACCCATGCCAGGAACCAAAGCAGCCACAGGTAAGTCCTCCCTGGTGACCATGAGGTATGTAGACCCCCAGGCCTGGTCACTTAGAACTGACAGTCCCATGCTATGATCTGAATGTTTGTGCCCCCCACTTTAAAATTCGTATGTTGAAATGTGATGATCACCATCACCCCAATGTGATGGTATCGAGAGGCAGGAGCTTCGGGAGGTGATTGCAGAGAGCTGCCTTACCCCTTCCCCCTGCGCTGTCATAGCTGGAAAGTGTCATCGGGAACCAGGCCTTCATGGCCCACTGAATCTGCCGCGCCTTGATCTCAGACTTCAGCCTGCAGAACTGCAGGAATTAAATCTCTGTTGTTTATGAGCCCCCCACTTTGTGGTGTTTGTTATAGCAGCCTGCATGGGCTAAGACATTGATACTCAAGAGACTGAGTATATAAAGGCAAAGTGCCAATTACTGAATTTGACTGAGCTTATTGGATTTAACTGGAAGTGTGTGCGTGTGTGTGTGTCTGTGCACGCATGTGAGTCTGTATTTCTGTGTGAGTTTATGAGAAAAGATCACATCAGTTTCTGGAAAATAAAGAAGTCACATTTTCTGAGCACACCTGAATATAGTGTGATAAGGCAGGTAACCCAGTATTTGTGACATATAAGTGACTAATGCCTTCAGATACAAAACGAATTCACAGATCAAAATGAAATGGAAAAAAACACTGTATAAAAAGTGACCAAAAATCCAGAAGGGCAATTTACAAAGGGAGAAATGTAAATGATGGATAAAAATATGGGAAGAAATGCTTAAATACAAAGAAATACAGAATTTAAAATTGAAAAGCCAGCATACGAGTGTCAAACTGGCGAACCGCATGGCAAAGCTAAAATGTAGTAAACTTGTTTGACAAAGAAGAATCCTTAGAAAAGTGTCCCACCGAGCAGGTGTCACTCCTTCCAGGTAATAATAACCCACCTGTCTATAGCCTGATTTGAGAGGGTCAGCAATTGTTCAAAGCACTGTTAGAACCACTGTCCACATCTTCAGAGCCCGCAGCACATTCTTTTGAATATGATGGTAAATCTTCATTGACAGATTTGTCTTGTGGAAAGAGCCCGAATTAATTGGAAGCCAAGTCTATTTGTGATCACGAGAAAGGCTTTCTCATAAATCTAAGCTCTGAAGGCAACAACAAAAGAGGCGTTCCAGGACTCTGCGGCGGCTCACGGAAATAAGTCTTTTCAGTGGCATGTTAGAAGGATGGTACTTGGCAGGATCTATCTCCCCCTGTCCTATGTAAAGGTCTCCCAACTGGTCTATCCACAATCTTCTTTTCACTAAGCCTTTGATATTTTGAAATGCTGTCTAAACTCAATCGTGTCATCCCCGGTCAGCTTCAGATAAAAACAAAAACTTGTAAAATGGCATAAAGGCTTGTTTAGTCTCTTCCCTTTCTTTCCAGCCTCACTGGACCCCAGTTATCTTTTGGCCTCTTGCCTCTGGCCACAGTGGCCTTCTAGGAGAAAATCCTCAGAGTCTTTGCACATTCTGTTCCCTCCCTCCCCCTTCTAACCACTAAAATACCTATTCATTCTATAGACCTAGGCTCAAGGGTCAAGTCTTTCTTCCCAGCAAGAAGGCTGCCCTCCCTGCCTAGAACCACCCCTAACCACAGGATGTGTTGCCGAGACACCATCTATATTTCCCCTTTACTGCACTTTACACAGTTGGGGATAGTTTTATATGGTTGTCCCGTTGATGTCTGTCTCTCCCTGGTGACCAGAAGCCTGCAGGGGGACAAGGACCCTGACTATTTTTGCTCTGTGCATTGCACGAAGCCCAGCCCATGGAAAGTTCTCAATATAATTAATGGATGAAAGAGAGATGCTGTCTGATGTCTGCGGGGTTGGTATTCTGCAGGAGGACCTCAACATTACCCCAAACCTGTATGCAACCTTTGCTCCCCATGAAGAGACCAGTTTCCTTTCTTCTTGAACCTATGCTGGTCTCCTGACTTGCTTTGACCTCAGGATGATATGGCAGGAATGCTGGGCCAAGGTGGGCTCAGCTCTTCAAAGGTCTGTCAGCTTCTGTCGTGGCTGGCCTGGGAAGAACTGCCATCCTGCAAGAGATTCTGGGAGGAAGACAGGCCACCAGGACTGACAGCCAGGCCCAGCTGCCAGCTGAACTGGGTGCCTACTTATTCCTGGCCACAGAGTCATGAGCCATCTGATAGCTGTTGCTCTAAACCATTACCTTTTGGGATGGTTTGTGGTGCAGTAAGACTAACTCAACAAATGGTCTGTTAAAATAAGCCCCCATGGCGCTTGCATTCCCTTTATAGACATCAGCCTTTTCTGTGAAAATTGGGATAGTGATCTCTTTGTACCTGCAGTGAAGCAGCATTTAACCCTTGGTTACCCTGGCCATTATACGTCATTTATACACCATTATACGTGCTTGCACTTTTTTTTCTTGCTGTGTTTCACATTCAGCATCTGAAATTCTGCTGAGTAATTGGTTTTTTTTTTGCCAGGGTTGGGTTTGAACCCACCACCTTCAGTATATGGGGCTGGCACCCTACTCCTTTGAGCCACAAGCGCCACCCATCTGCTGGGTAATTGTTTGGATTAATTCAGCTGCCTTAGAGCAGAGAATTGTTTGTCTTTATCTCCGTGGAATCTCTGGCTGCCGGGTGGATAGTAGGTGCTCAATGAAAATTTTTCTGAGTGAATGAATGATTGAGTCATTCTTTCATTGCCTCCACCTGACAAATCCCAGCCAGCTATGCTTTCCTCAAATATCCAGTCTTAAAACATATCCTCCCAGCTCACCAATGTGCTGTCCCCTGTCTCTTTTTAAACATAAGTTGCATTGTTTCTCGGCTTTTTGGCTAAGATCAAGGGTAAACATAAGTTGCAAATATTCTATGTCCATCTAGGCCACATCCCAGCCCAATGCTGCCCCCCTTTGATTCAGCCAATAGCAATGGTTAGTAATAATTCTGGGTTTTACATTTCAATCAGACAACATGCCTAAAATTCAGATATATAACTCTGTTTTCAGTGAATGTTGGCCCTTTCTTTCCTCTCTTCCCAGTGCTGTCTCTTTCTCAGACCTCTGAGGATGCTCACCCCTCATGGCAACATCGCTATGTCAACATATGTCAGTGATGGTCTCTGAGTCATATGAATTCTGGTAAGATTAACATTATTGCCATTTACTCTGTGTTAGTACCATGCTATGCAGCTGACCAGTGCAATATCCCCTGTTTTATAACAAAGAAGACCTAGGTTTAAATCTCAGGCCGACACTCTCTCTGCTCAGCACACAGCCTCTGCAATTAGTAGGCTATCTGCAATGGGATAAAACAGGTGCTGGAGCTGTCCTGGGAGGCAGAATTTTCATCCTTCCTTCTCTGCCATTCAAGGAAGCAAACACCTTTACAGTCTCTATTCATCTCCATGACCAAAACATTTCTTATTAAAGCATTCACTTGAAGGTATCAATGACTGATAACCTTGTGTGAGACCTCTCTCCTGGCAAGGGGTTTCAAATTTCAACCAAACATTTAAGATGCCAAAAGGGAACAAGACTAGCAAGACTTAGAATTGGGGGGAGGCAAGTCAGGTTCCTACTGTGTTTCCTTGAAAATAAGACCTACCCCCTAAATAAGCCCTAGCAGGATTTCCATACATTTGTTAAACATAAGCCCTACCCGGATATTAAGACCTAGTGATGGGCGTGGCTATGCAGATAGTGATGGGTGTGGCTATACATGCATTTCGGTGCAGAGTGGTAAGGAAGACTGGAATACCTCTTATCTGCCACAGCTCCTTTCTCCCAGCCGTTCCCACTTGCAGGGGTGTGTGCGGTAACCACGGTTGCAGGCTTCCTATTGCACACATGCAAACGGCTAGGGGAAAGGAGTTCACATATCACTAAGCGCCAGCCCCACCAACAAGGTTGGCTCCCCCTGTCAGGTTCCAGAAGATGACTTAACTGTATTTGAATAAATGTAGATTGTTGTATTATACTTAATAAAAATAAGACCTTCCCTGAAAATAAGCCCTAGTGTGTCTTGAGAAAAAAATAAATATAAGACGGTGTCTTATTTTCAGAGAAACACGGTACCTGCAATCACGCTACTCAGTCTGGCAAGCACCCAGCTTGGTGGGGAGGAATTTGGGAAAAAGCCAAGTATGAGTCTTCTCAAACCACAGAGTATGGTCAGTACGAAACAGTCCACGTGCCTGATTTTCCTGGGTCTCCTCCTATTGGAGATGAGTGTTTCACCTCGTGGCTGTGTGTAGCACACTCATCCCTGCTCTGATTTTAGTTTCGAATCCCTTTGTTCTCCGGCAGAGTGATAACTTCTTCTTGCCAAGAGAACACTTGGTCATACTTAAGAGCTTAGGTCCCTTGCGTGCAGTGATAGGGTGGCACATTTAGCATGAAAAATGTGCTTAAGATAATGACTAAAAACAAATAGCACCTTGCTGATGGCTCAGCAGAAGTAGTGCCATCGCCTTTAAGCCCCTGCTTGGTTAACAGCTGTACTTCTGGAAGCTTCTACAGTCACCTCCAGACACAGTCACTGCTCTGTTCCTTCCCACTTCATAACACCACTTGGAGCACCAATCTCACAGACTTGTGTTAGTTTTCCACACTATGTCTCCTTGATTAGACTGTGGGGCCCTTGAGAGCAAAGAACATGTTTTATTCATTTTCTTAGTTCGTTGGACTTGGTGTCTGGTGCTTATTCCTGGAGGAAGGTGTCTCTTTACTCAAGTAGTGTAAATCAAGAGGAGATTGGGGACTGCAGATTGGGGGTTCAGGGATCCTCTCTCCTACGGGATCACAGGATTCGATCGGGTACTAAGCAGCACCCTGGTTTTGAGGGCTCCTGCCCACCACACTCCTCTCCACCCTAACATCTCAATCTCAATTCTGCTAACCCCCTGAGAGGGCTATAAGTAGATCAGAGTGCCCACCTCCTGGAGGTCCCCAGGACCAGACCCAGGCCATGGTATCCCATCCTTCTGTAGAGCTGTCACTCCCCCCCCCCCCAATTCTAACTCCCAGGCCTTCCATCCCCATCTGGGCTCTTTCCCCATCTGGCTCTGTGCGCTCCCTAATCTGACCCTGTCTGTGTCCATTCACGAACAACTCTCTTCCCCATGCTACCTGGAACTCACCAGCACCCCTCAATCCTACAGGCCCTTAACTCTCGGAGACCAGCGCACAACCTTCTTGTCTGCTCTGAAGCTCTAAAGTTAGGCCTGTACATCTCACACAGGCCCTCGAGACTTCCTAGTACTCTACTACACATTGATAATACATTCACTTTCCCGCTCTCTGAGAGGAGTAGGTCACGTCTTTTCTTAATTCCTCAAACCGCCATCATTTCCTATTCCTTCCTCACTCTGACCTATCTTGTTTTCTTATTTCACTGTGGACATGAAAATATCCCCAAGACATCACCAGCTCCCTCTCTTCCCCCATCGCCACTGCCTTGGGGCTCACATGCTTTGCCTTCTCTGTTACTTCTGGATGCTCCCCTTGGGCACTGAGCCCCCATTTCCCCTGTTTTCTACACCTTCCATCTCTCTCTGTCCCATCAGAACATAAATGTGATGCTGCATCTCCAGTGCCCCCCTTTGAAAATTCTCTATCCCTCCAGCTACATCACATGTCCTGCCCACTGCCTGCTTACGCTTTTCCCAAGAGTTGTCTATTTGTCTTATTCCCACGTTGTCATCTTTCATTCTCCCCAGAAAGTGTACAATCGGGTCATTGTCCAAGCTCTTCTGAATCTCTTAGCCTCCCTCCTTGGATGCTAAGAAGCTCCCTCCTGCCAAGTCCACGGTTGATTTCTGGTCCCGCTCTCCCTTTTGAAAGGTCCTGCTTTTTCTTGAAATGTCTTCTTTAGGCTTGGGGGACAACGTATTCCTCATTTTCCTCCTACCCCAAGCTGCTCCTTCTCAATTCCTTTTGCTGCTTGGTTCTGTTTCTCCTGACCCGGGTCTGAGAGTGCCCCAAGGCTCAGTTCTGATCTCTTCTCTCATCTGTCTGTCTTGTAGATCCTGCTATTCCTGAGGCTTTAAAGAGGTTGACATGTCTCAAGTTCATGTCCATGGCCCACCTTCTCCTCTCAGCTCCACATTCATATGCATGTTTAATAGACACATTTCTCAACACAGTAGGTGACGAACAAATGCTTCTAATTCCCATGGCCTCTGGCTCCCTCCATCCTGCTATCGTCTGGTTTTCCCAAACTCATTGCTATTTACCCAGTTGTCCAGGCTCTGAACATGCCTTTTTCTCCCACCCTATGACCAAACTTGTCAGTTCTACCTTTGACATGAGTGCTGAATGTCATCACTTCTCACCACCTCCACCGTGTCCCCTGAGGCCAAGGTGTCACAACCTCTCTTCCCCCCACTTCCCTGGTAGCCTCTTAACTGGTCTCTCTGTTTCCACTCTTACCCCCAAACCCTCCATTCTCCATCTGACAACCAGAATGATCCTTTCAAAACATAAACTTACCTATTCAAAACCCTCCAGTGATCTTCCATCACAACTAGAATAACATGCAAATTTTATTCTGGCCCACAACACTCCAAGGACTTTGACCTTGTCTGTCTCCTTAGTCTCTTTGAAAACACCTTCCCCTTCTCTGTGTGTGGCTCAGCCATACTTGCCTTCTGGAACTTTCCTTGCTTTGTACTCACTGTTCCCTCTGTCCAGGAAGCCTACTCCTCCCTCCAGTCAGGACTCTGCTCAAATACTGCCTCTAGAGTCCGTGTTCTCCTCACACACCACCTGTCTCTCCCTAGCCTCCTATCCTGTTGACCTTTTGATAGTACTTGTTGATCACTGACTTAGGATACATTTAATTCTTTACATCTATCTCTTCCAAAAGCAAACATCTCATGGGCTTTTCTGCCCTGCTTGTTCGAAGTGTCTAGCACAAGTACTCAATAAATACTAGTCGACTAAGCAGATGTGTGCATAGCTATGCAAAGTGCACCAGGTGGCAGAGACGAGAGGCAGGAACCTGGGTTGCCCTGAGCAGTTTGAAGCTGCGATGTGCTTCCAAGAGCAGAGATATTAATGGTCACAGACGGGCACGGTGGGCAGAGAAGGGGCTCTCCAAAGCCCTGCAGGACAGAAGATTGTGCAGCGATAGGAAGATTTAAATCCCCACAATCCATAAGAGCAGCCTCAGCCACATGTGGCTATGGAGCACCTGAAATGTGGCTAGTGGGACTGAGCAACCGAATGCTAATTTTATTTAACATCAGCTTACATTTAAATAGCTACACGTGGCTGGTGGCTACATTAGGGCCTGAAGCATCCCTTCCCCTGTGACTGCAGGGTAATCACGGAATCATGCATACCTTACTGGGTTTTAAAGAGGACTCATGAAATAAAAATCACGGTTAAAATATCTGGAACATAGATGGCATTCAAAAAGTAATCACGACAGAATTGCAAATTAAACTATTTTAAACACATGCCATTTAAATTTAACTCTAACGCACCTGAAATGGACTTTTATTAACTTTTACCATGACTTTTTGTTTTTGGAGTTAGTGGATAAGCAATGCATGGGTCTATATTTGAGATGACGTATTCAAAATAGCAAACAACCATTGGGAGATCTCACCAAAGGCCTGTCAGAGGCAGATAACGATTCCAAGTGGATCAGCTTGCCGACACACAATAAACTAATTAGTTTTGACAACAGCTAATGTAGCATCTGTAAAAATTGGATTTATAAACATTACACGTACCGTGTTAGTTTCAAACAGTCATCTGCAACTTTCCAGATGATTCTGGATAAGAGTAGTGTTTGTTTTAATAGTTACTATTAAAGGAATAAGTTCTGATTGGAAACATTAGGATAAATTATGTAAGGCTTAAATTAGTTTGGACATAAATCATTTTGTTTACTACCACATAATTCCTTCCATATGGAATCCAGGAAACAAAATTAACACAGATAGAAAACATAAAGAGGCCATTATAACAAAGCTTTATGAAGAAGCTAAGGTAAGATAAAGTCACACCCTTGTCCGGAATAAGCCAGGTACTCGTTTTCCAGCCAGGAGAATTCCAAGTCCGGAGCAGAGTGAAAGTGGGCTTGGGCAGTCTGCCTAAGTACTTGGTGGAGATTGAGACTGGAGAGGGCAGATGTGTTTAAATTAAACGCTTGCTAAAAGGCATTAAGACAAGCCGACATTCTTATTAAGGAGACCAATTAATCTCGATCAGCTGGAAGCCACTTTCCAGCCCTTGAAAAAGTGCCCCAGGTCCTAATGTAAATGAGGTTGGAGTGGAGGAACAGATCCGGGTCTACCCGAGCGCCTCCCCTAACCGCCCGGGGGCTTTGCTGTTTGGAGCACAGATTCTCTGCGGTCCCCAACGCAAGTCTGGGGTAACAGAGGGGGGAACACGGTAAAGACCCCCCAGAAGCTAAGCTGAGGTGTTATAACGACTTACCAATGGGCATCGCTAGGAAAAAAGGCAGCCAGCAGAGGACGAAGCAGCCGACCACGATGCCCAGCGTCTTGGCTGCTTTTTTCTCCCGGGAAAACTTGAGCAGCCTCACGGAGAAGTGCGTCTTGTTCTTGGCGCTGGCCGCGCCGCCGCCGCCCGCCGGGGCGTTTTTCCGATGTATTCGGAGCGTCACTTGCTCTGAGTCCGACTTGTCGGTCTTAAGGCCGGACTTGAGGCCCCGGCTCTCCCTCTTGGCCACCACGTAGACCCGGCAGTACATGACCAGGATGATGGCCAGCGGCACGTAGAAGGAGCCCAGCGCGGAGAACAGCACGTAGCCCGGCTCCTCGTTGATCTGGCAGACGGTCTCGTCCTCGGGGGCCGGCTGCCTCCAGCCAAACAGAGGCCCGATGGAGATGACCAGGGACAGCGCCCAGACGCAGAGCAGAGCCATGACGCCCCTCCTCGGGGTGACGATGGCGGGGTAGCGCAGGGGGTAGCTCACGCCTATGTAGCGGTCGATGGAGATAATGCAGAGGCCCAGGATGGACGCCGTGCAGCACAGCACGTCCACTGCCGCCCAGATGTTGCAGAACACCCTGCCGAAGGCCCAGTAGCCCAGGACCTCGAAGATAGCGGAGAAGGGTAGCACCGTGGAGGTGAGCAGCAGGTCGGCCACCGCCAGGTTGACGATGTAGTAGTGAGTGACCGAGTGCAGATGCCGGTGACAGGCCACGGAGAGGATCACCAGGATGTTCCCGAGCACCCCGAAAAGGATGAGCCCCCCCAAGATCACCCCGAGAAGAATGGCCTTGGAAATGTTCACCGGTGCCGGCGGGTGCGTGCAGTTGGAGCTGTCAGAAGCATTTCCAGAGAGAAACACCATGGTCCCAGTCCCTGCCGGCAAGGTCCGGCTCTTCAGGGCCACCCCCGGGCGGGGGCGGAGGCGGGAGCGAGGGAATCAGAAATTCTCGGTCTGAGGGATCTCTGCCAGCTGGGCTTGGCTGGGGGCGAGAGAGAGCACACGAGTGGGGAACAACCCTGCCCAGTCCTGGGAACACTCAGAAGGCCG
The DNA here is from genome assembly GCF_000181295.1 of Otolemur garnettii. Classification (NCBI taxonomy): domain Eukaryota; kingdom Metazoa; phylum Chordata; class Mammalia; order Primates; family Galagidae; genus Otolemur; species Otolemur garnettii. The sequence continues at coordinate 3,489,238 of NW_003852469.1, read as the reverse complement.
CGCTGAGGGGCAGCGCATGAAAGGAGACATGGCCAAGGGCGCGAGGGCCTGCCCAGGGAGCGTCTCCACCTGCTGCGCTGGCCCCGGACCCCAAGTGCCTCCCTGCTCAACCAAGACTTGGCTGAGAAGGTCAAAGAGACACGTTGCAAAACGCGATTCCAGAATTATGGGAGTCCACTTTTCTGCCCTGTCTGATTCGTCCTGGTGGGGAGAAGATTCAGTATTTTGCGCATAATTTGGAATTCTTTTAGAATTTAAAAATCCAGCTCCAGATTCTTCCCAAACCACTGCAAAGTAGAGATCAGCCGTCGGCGTTCAAAGGCAGGGACCCTTGGCATCGGGGCGCTTCTCCGCAGCTAACCCACATTTTTGGCTGCCCCACCGAGGGCTCGCGCTAACTTCAGCTTTTAGGCGAACAGGCCAGGCGACACTGGCGTGAAATGTTTGCCGAGACCCATGCTGCTGCGGAGCGTCCCTTGACCGTGTCCACCTGAAAGAGTACAAAGAGAAAGGCAGGATGTGAGCCAGGTGCCCCGGGGAGAGAGGCCGTACAGAGCTCCCCCGGATGCGGGACCCCCGCTGGGAGCCCAGCTGACTCTACGGTCCAGGAGAGGCCTCACTCGGCCGTGGGCGGAGACGACTTGGGAGAGGATCGCGCTTGGTGTCATCTGCAGCTGGGAACCTGCTTGGCGCGCTCCGCCGCGCTGCCTCTGCCGGAGTTCAAGATCTAAAGCAAAAAACCAAAACCCAGAAAATAAACCCCCAAGCTGCAGCGCCCGAAGGCTGGATTGCCGGCACCGTACCGAGAAATTAAAATCCCCGAAGCCCCAGGAGGCGCGACTAAGGCTGTAGTGTGTGTCCCACCGAGCCAAGCCTGTGGAAACCGGGGGATCTACTAGGTTGCCATCTGAACAGGTTGCCTCACAGTCACCTGGAGGGGGCGGCCTGGGAGAGGGAACCGCAGCGACCCGGGCACCGCAGGGCCAGCGCCACGCGCACGCTCACGCTCACGCCTGAGGAATTTGCACTTGGGTGTGCAGAGCGCGCGGGTCTGTCCACCAGCCAAGCCAGCCTGAGAACCAGGACCCAAGCAAAGCCCGGAGGGACCTGAGGGCTGAACGAGACCCAAGTCTGTCCAAGATGCCTTTCCAAGCCACGGTGTCCACCTCCCAAAGGGGCTCAAGGGGCAAGTCGCAGCCGGACTGCTGGGGAACGGGGTGGGAAGGGCACTGCTCTGCAGAAGGGTCTTAGCAAGTGACAGTCACTGCGGATTTTGCAGGCGTGAACATTAAGCCCGCATGCCACCGGACAGGGGATGCCCCGCATTTTCTGGACTGAGGGCCACGCTCTGCGTAAGAAGCCAGGGTTTCCACCCCAAAACCCACTGTCGGGACTGGGGCAGGAGTGCGGGGCGTGGGGAAGTGCCCACCTTGTCTTCCACGATCGGGCCCTACAGCGGGACTTCCCTACAAAGGCTACTGTGAAAATCTCAAGTTCAAGACCTCACAGGTGGTAGGAAACACGCCATTGCAGAAACCCACCCAAGCCTACCCCGAGCTGTCCGCGGGGGTTAAACAGACACTTGTTAACTCGGTGGTAACTTCCCACAGGGAAACCCGGTGGGGTAGGGGCGCGGGTATGAGACCTAGTGGACAAAAGTGAGAGATGCCTGGATGAAGTGGGGGTTCCATCTCACCAGGGGGAGGGGAAGTCTGCTCTCACCCACCCGCCCGGCTGGATGCCGGCACCCCACACCCGGTCTCCGCTGCCTCTGCGCACTCACCTGAAGCGCAGATGCGGAGCCACCCGGTAGCATGTGGAGGAAGAGCAGACCCGACTTCGGTCCTAGGAAGGGAGAAGGCGAGAGGGGACCGTCTCTCTCTGGAACCAAATCCTCTCCTTTTGCACCAGCTGACTCACCCCTCCACCACTGATGTCTTTAAGCTCTGGCTCGTTGACGTTTTACCTGGATATTTTAAAATAAAGAGTGAAAATAGGAAAGAAAAAAATACAGAGGACTGATTACTCTACAACCACCCATTTAATATGCAGCTGCCCGACACCAGAAAAGAATGGCAAGGAACTTTGCAGCCCTCGCTGACGTAACACAGGCAGTAGCCCAGCTAGTACCGTAATCTCCTGCTGTTACCGTATTTCTCCGCGGCAACGGGCACATGCGTACGCCTACAACTGTATTTTTCCCTCATGCCTAGAGAGGGTTGGGTTTTCCCTTTTCTTTTTAAAGAGAGAGAGAGACTTAGAGTCACTTTTAGTAAACAACTACTTTAAATGATTTGATTTTAAAAATAAAAATTGACACCTTTGCCAGATGTGGATGTGTAGGGTGTGTTTGAAAAATACTCTATGTGTATAAAGTTACTTTGAACTTGATTACTTTGTCCACGTTTTATTAAAATCAAGAAGCATATTGATGACATTATTATGCCAAATAATAAATTATATTATTTGCTGGTGTTTTGGAAAGCAAGTAAAATCTGATGAAATTTGATAAATCTGATTATAATAAAAATTTATTTCTAGGAAGATGAAGTGAGCATATCTAAATCTTGATAAATATGACCCTCCTCTCTTTTCTTCAGACAAATGAATTTGCATAGTATTATGATCCCACAGCAATTTCTCACATGGTGTATTATTTTTAAAGTATCACACATTTTTTTTGTCAGTTTTCATAAGAAAATGTATTTCTTTTAGGAAAAGAAATAGTACTACTACTAGCTACTTCTCCTTAATTCTCTTTGATTCATTAATAGTTGGAGTTTGAAAAGCTGGCACCCTCAGTCTTATTAACTTTTTTTTTTTCTGGTAAATTCCATGCTTTGTTTATCTTAGGACTAAATAAAACCATGTGTGTTTCAGAATATGGGGAACAAAGAATAATTTTCCCATTCTGATCCCCACCTAAGACATCTTCTTTCATCTTTATTGATTCAGACAGCTAAATGTTCTTAAAGTATTTACTAGGCTCCCTTAAACCTGGTAACACAGAGATAACTGTGAGCAGTGGTATGCACGTAAATTCCCTTCCCTGAACACAAGTTTATTAATATGATTACCTTTTCCAAATGTTTGGGCTCTTGTATGGCAACGAACTCAAAATGCCTTAGTGGAATGTTCAGGGGAGTCAGGGGGCCCTATGTCATTGAAGACCTAATGTTTAGGTTTCTCTCTCTTTCTTGTATGCAAAATCTCTCTTCTCATTTAGGGGAATGGTACTTGCGCCTAACATATTTGATTTAACTTGAATATTATTTTGATAGCATGCAGACAAATGAATTCCTCACTCGTAAACTGAATTTTGTGCCATAGCGGGAGCACCCTGGTGGAACAGGCAACTGTCACTGATTACTAATTCACTTGCTCTCTCTGGGATTCTGTCTTCTCAGGGAGAGGAAGCTGACTACAATTCCCTGCACGTCTTATACCTTATCATCAAATATATGAATAACATCTTTTCTTCAGAAATCCCATCCGTCAGAGAGATAGCCATTGGTTTCATATTCATTAACCTTATGCTATGAATAGGAGCTTTTCTTTAAGATCTGTTCCATGGTAGGTGGGGGAAGTAGTGTTATCGGCAAGAAAACAACAGAACATTGCTCAGCTCTTCAAGGTCGAAATTTACAAGGTTTTTGGAACTCCCGGTTTTGACCTTCCAAAAATCAGGAATACTCACAATCCACCCCACCCCGCCCCAACTCACTAGGAATAGCTCACTAGCTAAGGCCAAGACTGGGAAGAGAAGCTCTCCCTTGCTGCCACCAGGTGGGTCTTTTAAATCTGCTTCTCAGCCTGTGCACATCAATCTTTGCAAAACTAACTTCCAGACCCCATATTCCAGTTGCTAACCTTTGACTCACAAACAAGAAATTATTCATCTATTGATTACTCTTTAAAGCAGTGGTTCTCAGCCTGTGGGTCGTGACCCACAGGAGCTGTATTAAAGGGTCACGGCATCAGGAAGGTTGAGAACCACTGTTTTAAAGGATGATGGACATGGATGTTCCAGAGGTGTCTAAGTTACCCCATGGGTCAGTGGAGTGACAAGGAAGTAGATGGGGGAGTCTTAAAGCTGTTGCTCCTACCCTACTATTAGGCCATGAGAAAACTCAGCTTCTCTGAGCCTTGGTTGCCTAATTTTTAAGAGAGACAAACCCCACAATGGTTTGAGTGAAATTGAATATTTGAATGAAATTATAGTTCTCAAAAATGCAACTCATTAGGCTGGTGGACTCGTTTATTATTAATCTGATTAACCTTTTCCCTTTCTCCTCATTTTGGGTGTCCCTTCAAAGTGAAATGGACTTCTAACTGGGCGTGGTCTGTGAGTGCTGGAAAATTGAGCTGGAGCGTGTACTGACTGACCTGAGCAGTAAGATCCGACATGGCAGAGTTGGGAGAGCTCGCTCTGCTCCTGGCTACTTCTCCTTTTCTTCCCACTTTCCCCCAGTCCTACATCTCTAGGGGTCAGGCAGATGGATGTGAACATGTAGCCCATGTAGCCAGACAGCTGCCTCTTCAGCCTCGGGGTACACACACACCGTGATGTTGTCTGCCCAGAGAGGATGGGCGCAGGTAAGAAGTGTAAAGGCCCTGTAAGTTACTGCATGCCATTTGCAGCAAGGGACCCATTCTGGGTCCCAGAGCATAATCTAGAAGGGAGACACAGGCTCCGGTGGGCATATCACAGTAGTCCTGTGACATGTGGGAAGGCCATGACCAGAGGGAGCCAGAGGTGGGCTCTCTAAAGCCAGAAACTCAAGGCAGGATCTGCCTGGATGTAAGAGTGTTACTCTGCAGACTTAAGGCAGGATGGAAATGGGGAAATCCTCTGAATGGAGGCTCTGGGAAGACTTCTGGGATGATGTGGTTTGATTTTAGGCTTGTAGGATGAGGGGGATTGAGATAGACAACAGTGTGGAAGGTGAACCATCGGTAGCCACATTGTAGAGAGGGGTGTGTGTGTGTGTGTGTGCGCGCGCGCTCAGGGCCACTGGAGGAGTGACTGATTGGAGCAGCAGAGCCGGGCGATCAGCCTACACTGGTGCCTTGATTGGCAGGACCCTGCTAGTGACTAGTGAGAAAGTCAGCAAAGTGTAGGAGGCTTTGAGGCTTAAAAAAAAAAAAATCTGTCTGTCATTCTCTTATAAAACAATACCCAATGGAATTAGGAGCTGTTTTCTGGAATTTATGATTCTAAGTGCCAGAGTAGATGGCTTACTGTCAGCATCTACCCCCAAAGACCTGGCTTTTCAACTAATTCTTCCAAGGCTTAAAAAGTTAAAGAGGGAAGAAAATGAGAAAACATGGCTCAGAAAGATATTGATGCAGACTCGGGACCCAATTCCCCACACGGGCACCGTGTTCTAATCCTTATTGAACGGAGGAAACTGCACGCCACACAGACGCTGCTATGGAAAGTCTTTGATGGGTTAATAATCCTGTCCTTGGCATCATTCATCTGAACTCTCATCACCCGGAGAAAATAACTTGCTCCAAGTCTTGGGAGTCCCGCCTTCCCATCCCTGCAGGTGGGAAGATGGAGTCACATTAGCAAATTATTCCTTTAAAACAATTAAAACTTTGCTCTCGCATAGCAAATGTGCCTTAAGGCATATTAATTGAATTCTCCCAGTATGTTTGTCCGACATCATCTGAAATAGGAAGAAAAAGACCTAAATTGTCATCTGTACCAAGTGCAGAAACGTATTTTTCCTTATATCTTCACTTGCTGATAGGCCGTTATGGGCGTGTTCAAATGTTTATCACCTGTTTGATTACAAAACACGTGTTCAAGACAGCACATTTCCAGCAGGCAAAAATGCATGAAAATAAAAATGATCTGTGATTTCACCATGGAAGAAGTAGCCACCATTAAATATTTGTCACATTTTCTTATCTTTTTGCCCATGTGTGTAAATTATTTACATAGACATATGTATGTTTAAAATACATATAGGAAATATGCTGTATACATATTATGTATCTTTTATTATGTGTGACATGTGGATAATTTATATATTGTACATGACATACATATACACAATACTGTAATCATACTGTATCGACAGTTAGGTATTCCTTATCCGCATATTATTTCATGAATTCATTCTCATAAATTAAATTTGCACCAAAACGTGATTTATAACAGCTGCGCAGCAACTCTATCCCATGTATACGTCATCCTGTACCCGCCGTGGTCTGAAAGTCTGTGTCTCTGCCCCACACCCCACCCCCAGCAAAATGCTTACGTGGAAACCAAACTCCAAGGGTGAGGGTATTAACAAGTGGAACCTTTGGGAGATGATAGATCAAGCAGGCTTTGCCTTCATGAATAGGATTAGCGTCTTTGTTTTTATTTTATTAAATCATAGCTGTGTACATTAACGCAGTCATGGGGTACAATGTGCTGGTTTTAATATACAATTGGAAGTATTTTCATCAAACTGGTTAACATAGCCTTCGTGGCATTTTCTTAGTCATTGTGTTAAGACATTTATATTCTACATTTAGTAAGTGTCACGTGTACCCTTGTAAGGTGCACCGTAGGGGTGGTCTGTGTCTTTATAAAAGAAGGATCCTCTTTGCCCTTCTGCTGTGTGAGGACACATAGGAGTCACATCTGTGAGAAATGGGCCCTTACGGGACGCTGAATCTACTGGCACACTGATCTCAAACTTCCCAGCCTCAGAATTATGAGCTATACTTTTCTATTATTTACAAATTATCTTGTCTAAGGTATTTTTTTTATTAAGTCATTTGTACATAGATCACAAATACATGGATGCCATTATGGGATTCAATGTGTTGATTATTTGTACAAATTGGAGTGCTTACATCCTACTAATCAACACAGCCTTCACCTCATTCGCCCAATTACAGCGTTAGGACATTTGTGTTCTACACCTGATAGATCCAACTTGTACTTGCAATATGCTCCATAGGTGTGGTCCCCCTACCGACCCTCCCTTTATCGAAGTCAAGGTATTTTGTTATAGCAACCTGAACAGACAGACTAAGACAGTATATGTCATGATAAATTTAAGTATTTGAATATTTAGGCCTCTCAAGAACTTTTGATCTTTAACTTGTACTGTGATCTATACTTTCCCATATAACATTGCATTCTAATTTTTTTCTCAAGATTAATTTCTATCACTAGAAATTAGAAGATCAAAGACTATGAACATTTAAGTAGGTTATAATACATGCTGACCTCTAGAAAGGTTTTACAAATGTAAGTGTGAAATGTAAATTCTCAACAAAACTTATCATTATTTTTTTGGGAGGGGTTTGAATGTTTCCAATTTTATTATATTTTTATTATGAAGTATGCATAATAAACTAGACAAGAACATAAATATACATAAAATAAGACTTTTGAAAGGTAAAATATTGGTGTTCTTTTTTTTTTTTTTGGCCAGGGCTGGGTTTGAACCCTCCACCCTCAGCATATGGAGCTGGCACCCTACTCCTTTGAGTCAGAGGCACTGCCCTGGTGTTCTTTAATTATGACTGTATTTGGTATTTCCATTTATTCTGTTGTGATTTGGTGTCCATGTTTTACTACCCAGGGTTTGGTCAAAAACTGCTGTAGGTATCTCAAACAGGAAATCATTTAATATGGGGATTTAGAACCTTATATACAGTGGTTAAAAAATATTGGGAAACAGCTTAGATTCCTGCTAATAGCTTTCAGGAAAACTGAAGTGCAGGTGGGTCAGTTAACCAGGCCAATGATGTCGGCTTCCTGGAGCACCCATGGTCTGCGAGGCACCAGGAGCTCCTGGCAAAGCCTCACATCTACTGTTGGCTGCGTCACCCCCAAGTGATGCTGTTACACCATGAACAATGACGTCTGCTTCTTTTTCCACTTTCCAAAATCTCATAGAAATTCCTCACATTGATGAATTGCAACTGAGGATCCTGACGGCAAAGATTCTTTCCGCCTTTGCTATGCAGAGAAGAGAATAGAGCAGGAAAAAATTGTTCTGAGTGGTCAAAAAACGATTTGGCATAATGTTCATCACCCATTTTTATATGGGCGTTTTCCCCTTTTGTCTTAATGATTTGTAAGACCTCCTTACATATCATGGTGCCGCCCTATCTCCTGAGGCAGGAGCACGACTGACCGACATTGTCTTAGGTTTTGCCCTTCTGGATCCATCCCTGCACTCGCCACACCCTCCTATGGGCGATTCTCAGCCAAGGGCTGAGCACAGCAAATGTTCTAACGCAAGCTTGTTAGTGCCACACGTGGGATTTCTTGAATCAGTGACTTTGCCTTAAGTGTGCTAAAACTTCCTTAAAACCATGCAACGGTCTGAGGCTTTCTCTCCCCAGTCCTCCTCCCTTCTCTTCATAGGGTTCCAACTTGGATCACAGTCTGGAGCTCTCCTTGCCTTCCCCAACTCACTCTTTTTTTCCCCTTAACAAGCATTTCCCCTTAAATCTCTTGTGTGATTAATCACAGCTAAGTATATGCTTCTTAAAAGACCAAAATTCACACGTAGTCTGATACAAAGACGGATTTCCCCATCATCAGTACCGTGTTATGCTTATTTTTACCCAGCTTACTATAAACCTTATATGCCCATGTTTTGTGTAGATTGTGTAGAAGTTTACTCATCAGTGATTTTCCCCTGTGATCAGGATTGTTGACCTACAAGGGCTTCCCTACTTCTTGTTTTTTTTGGCCAGGGCTGGGTTTGAACCCACCACCTCTGGTATATGGGGCCGGCGCCCTACTCCTTGAGCCACAGGCACCACCCTCCTACTTCTTTCTACTCAGGGAGTTTTCCTTTCCCCACTTAGAAATTACGGTAAGACTGAAATTAACTCATAGGAAGAAGATGAGAAACTTTACCAATTTTAAAATCTTTTTAAAAGTCCTCCTGAAATGAAACCCTTGTTGAGTATTGATAAGAAGTGGTCCCTTAATTTCCTCCGGCTGCAGTTCAGCAGATAATACGTTATTATTTTAAAAGCTTCAAATGAGAAGACCTCTGTTTTATTGAAGGATAAGCTTGAGTTCTGGATCAATATTCAGTTTGTATCCAATCTTGTTCATTTAACTACCAGTTTCTTTACTTCCTAGACGATGACATGGGGCATAAATTGATAAGATGGTTTTGTTCCCCTGTCCAACATCAGAAAAAGCAAAATAAATTAGTTTTGACTGTTTCTTTTCACTTCCAGAAACCACCTTTTCCATCATTTCTACTCCCTTGTACCAATCAAGTGAATACAATTAATGAGGGATTAAGCCTATGAGAAAAAAACAAGTATCCGAAGTCAGGACAATCTGATTTTATCAGGAGTACCAATTGTAACTGGGAAATCCTTGGAAAGAACTGTTAGATCATCAGCTGAGAAAATCTCGGGGGGGAAAACAAGCCTCAGAGGCCGAGGATCTTGAGCAACTGTTTGATGCTTTCAGTGACAAGTGAGCTTCTAAGTATGAAAAGGACAGTACTTCTTTAATTAAGTACGTCAACACTAGTTTAAACTGACACAGGGTATTAATCATCATGAGGCTTCTAGCTGTGCCTCTGCCAAAAATATAACATCTAAACTAAAAAAGTTGCAAGGTCAACTTCAAGGCAAGATCCCCAGTCTTCTTTGCCAACCAGATTTGCGTCTCTCAGTTCCCACATGCAGAAATTCTATAATTACCAGTGGTTTATGGCAATAGCAAGATGGATAATGGAGGCAATGATTACCATGGGTCAATATATGAGACAGTAAAATGTCCATAGTGACTATTGATCGCAATTGAATTTCATGGCAAGTTTATCACTTCCTCTGTTGGTCAGAATATGGGCAAACACCAGTTTGTACATTGAAAAGAGTTATTGGAGAAAGATTAGTGAAAGTCCTGTGGATAATGCTGGACTTTGGGTAAATTGGATTAAAGAAATGTTCTTAAACTACGAAACAAAACATTGATACCTGAAAAGTGGAGGAGGATAAGAAGGGGTGGGGGATAAAAATCTACCTGTTGAGTATAATGTACATTATTTTGATGATGGGGACACTAAAAGCTCAGATTTCAGCACGATACAATTAACCCATGTAACAAAAAGCACTTGTACCTGCTAAATGTTTTGAAATTGAATAAGAGTTATACAAAAAAATTAAAAATATAACACAAAAAGTGGAAGTTGTGCAAAAAAAAAACTGATAAAATAGCCAGGAGTGGTGGCTTGTGCCTATAATTTCAGCTACTCTAGAGGCTCTCAGGAGAATTGCTTGAGGCCAGGAGTTTGAGATCAAGCCTGGACAATACAGCAAGACCCCATCTCTAAAAGAAAAATAACTGAAAAATTAAGCTGCATCCACATTTAATACTTCAGTATGATAAAAGACACATAATAATCAAGTTATCAAAAATGAAAGACAAAGAAAAATTGCGAGAGCAATTAGTGAGATATATATATATATATATCACACACTAGACAATCTCAAAATGGCTGTCAGTGGATTTCTCCATAGAAACCCTGCAGCTTGGACCAGTGCAGTGGCTCAGTCCTGTAATCCTAGCACTGGGAGGCTTAGGTGGGTGGATTGCAGCTCACATGCCATTGTAAGAAATACTAAAGAGAATTCCTGAGCACCCGTTACCAGTTTCCTCCTGGTAACGTTTTATGAGACAAGGATATTGACATTGACCTTCTCATGGTACAGACTCCACTTCCATCACCACAAAAATCTTCATGTTCCCTTTTTCATTCCCACTTTCCATTCCCCACCCTCACCTATCCCAGTCCCCAGCTAATCTGTTTTCTATTTCTTCAAAAATTTGTATTTCCAAAATGTTGTATGAAAGGAATGATACTGTTTGTAACCTTTTTGGGATTGGCTTTTTTTTTTTTTTTTGACTCAGCATAGTACCCTGGATATTTATCCAATGTATCGCAGGTAACAGTAGTTCCTTTTTAAAAAACTTGTATTCTACGCATATAACACATATAGACATACCACAACTAGTTTAACCATTTATGTTTTGAATGGTAGTTGTGTAGTTTTCAGTTTGGGGCTGAAAACTATGACTAAGGGCAATCCTCCTGCCTCAGACTCTGGAGTGGCCAAGATTATAGGCATATGCCACCACAGCCGGCTAATTTTTCTATTTTTTGTAGAGTTGGGTTTCCCTCTTCCTCAGGCTGGTCTGGAACTCCCGGACCTCAAGTGATCCTCCCTCTGTGGCCTCCCAGAGTGGCAGGACTACAGGCGTGAGCCACAGTGACTAACCAATCATAGCATTTTGTCTTCTGTCCCTGTTCTTTGATTTTCCTCCCATTATCCGTCTTTCCATTTTTATTTATTCTTCCTTATAGGTGAACTCTATCTTGATGTCTGATTTTATACTCATATTTTTGGTACTTTATGTTAATCATACAGCCTATATTTGATCACGTCTGGCTTCTTTACTGCAAGATTCTATTTGTCAAATTTAATCATACCATTTCTGATGAATCATGCTATTTCCTATGAATCATGTGGATCATTTTGGGGTCATTTTTATACAGCATTGCTGTGTATGAATAAACCAATACTCATTTATCTTTTCTACTCATAGTCGACATTTGGCTTATGTTTAGTCTTTAACTATTATGGATAATGTTGCCGTGAACATTCCTATTAGCGATTTTATTGTCAAGGGATAGAGGAGGGAGACTTTGGGAACTGTCAAAAAATGTTGGGAAATGCTCATGTTTTCAGGGAAGGATGAGGATAAGGACACCGAGAATAAAAGAAACGGGAGAGTTGAGTGTCAAAAATTTCAAGAGTTTTTTTAAAAAGATGTGGTCTGATGTTGAATGCTAAAGATTAAAATACACTGGAGAATTAGAGATAGCTTGTAATATACATTTTGAAATGAACCCTTTTGCTATTCTCATTTACCACAATTTGTCGAGGTGCTTAATTGCCCTTTTTTGGAGATATACCTTAAGAGCCATATCTGACTCCAGAAATACCTTCAGAGTCTCATGGGAAGAATAAAAGTTTATTTTTTTATCTTGATTATTATCAAAGTTTTCTGACAATTAACAGCCATTCAATCCCCAAATGAATCAGGCAAGAAAACTCTGTGGTCACAACCAGTCAAGAACATTTAGTGAAATGTGTGTGTGTGTTTTTTCTAACCAAAGTATATTATATTAATTTTCAGCAAAATCTCAATTTCTCTTTCTCTAAGGAAAGGAATCTTCACTCACATTAGCTTTTGAAGGACAAAACTCTTTGGCATTTGAAAACTGACTTCTACAAATGGTTTTCACAAAAATAATAATTTTCTTTTGTGGTTTTTATCCTTCGAATGTGGAAAATTAGAAAACCACAGCTTTTTTTCCTTCAAGTATTTTCCCACACAAATGAGATTTTCCAGGAAAAGTTAAAAGCTTTCTAATAATATATGATTAAAACCAGTATTTCCTTGGGATTTTCCCACAGGCTATCTGTCATTGGATTGGTATATATATACAAACTAAACTGAAATAATGTCATCAGACTAATTATATTTCCTAGGAATTTAGTAACGTTAACAATAATTATGGCTAACATTCATGCAGAGTTCACAGGTTATATGAAACTTTCGCTGATGCTATCCAGTTGGAATCTTTGAACAGTCCCAGCTGATGTTTTGTGACCCACACTTTTAAGATGAGGTAGCTGAAGATTAGAGGTGGCAGATGGGGTGACCCAAATCACACAGTGACTGAGAGGTAGAAGCCTGAGTCATCAACTCTTTGCCATAGGGAAATGTCCAAACTAAAGTGAACTTGTTGGGCTGGATGTTATCACTGAAGTAAAGGAATATTAACATCTAGCAGGTCAACTTGAGCTTTGCCAAGGGGTTGATAAACTAGACCCCAGGGGTCAAATCCAGTCCGCCAGCCTAATTTTTTATAGACAAATCCTCCAGCGTACTATGTTTTTCTAAAAAACATTTTTAAAGTTTGCAAAAACAAACAAAAAGGATAACTGAGATGGACGTGACCCACAAAACCTAAAATACTTACAATTTGGTTCTTTACAAGCAAATTTTGCAGAGCCTCAAGTTGTAGCAGTACAGGCACCAGGCTGAAGTCTTTATTATTTTTTATTTTATTTTGTTTATTTGCTTTTTTTTTTTTTTTGCAGTTTTTCATCAGGGCTGGGTTTGAACCCACCACATCTGGCATATGGGGCCAGTGCCCTACTCTATTTACTTTTTTGAGACTGAGTCTCACTCTGTCACCCTGGGTAGAGTGCTGTGGCATCACAGCTTATAGCAACCTCAAACTCTTAGGCTCAAATAATCCTCTTGCCTCAGCCTCCCAAGTAGCTGGGACTGCAGGTGCCTGCCACAATGCCCAGCTAGTTTTTCTATTTGTGGTAAAGATGGGGTCTCACTCTTGCTCAGGGTGTTTTTTTTTTTTTGAGACAGAGTCTCACTCTGTCACCCTAGGTAGAGTGCTGTGGCGTCATAGCTCACAGCAACCTCAAACTTTTGGGCTCAAGTGATCCTCTTGCCTCAGCCTCCTGAATAGCTGGGACTATAGCCACCATAATGCCTGACTATTTTTAGAAATGGAGTCTTGCTCTAGCTCAAGGTGGTCTCAAACTTGAGAGCTCAGGCCATCCACCTGCTTCAGCCTCCCAGAGTGCTGGGATTGCAGGTGTCAGCCATCACACAGGGCCCAGGCAGAAGTCTTTAACCAGAGGGTTTTCTGAGCTGGTTTCAGCACACCTCTGAAAGTGGGGCACTTCGCAGAAAGACACACCTGGCAGAACGTCTATAGGATCCAATCTACGTAGTGTAGTTTCTGATGCCTGGTTCTAGGCTTGGCTTTGCTGGGCTCCTGCCCGAGGCCCAGGTTGGCAGTGCGTTTAGCCTTGTGCACCCTTTGGCACTGTGTGTGAGAGGGACAGCAGTATATAGAACCACTCTGTACTTCCAACTTCTCCAGTAACATTCTGAAATGTTCTATATAGAAGCCTGCATCAGGGTAGCCTAAGGAGTATTTTTCAATACTGAGCACAAAGACAGGTAGGTGTTCCCTTCTCGTATTTTCATTGGCAGCAGTGGTGTGAGAACATAGAGAGGATGCCCGGGTGCGGGAGGGCAAGTTTCCTCCCATCTGACCTGCCATAGTCTGCTATATACCTATCACTCAGAGGATTTTAATCTCTGTAGGCTGATGATTGCAAAACACCGTCATTCAACCGACTTTCACTGAATCCCTAGTTCATGAAAACACTGCCTCACGTGCTGGGATTGTGAAGACAAGTGAGACAATGTACCTTCCCTTCAGGATCTCGTGGGTAAAGAGGTACATGGCTATATCAACACAGTGTGGTGCTGAACGGACGTGTAAAGGGAAAATAGGAAGGCGGGTTTGGGCATTGACAACACCTATACCTTTTTTATTGCGAACGTGAGCTTTAGAGGTCGCTATTTATTAGACCGCTCAGTGGAGGTCCAGCAAATAAATGCTTACTAGGAACATATGGTCTACCAGGGAGGCCTCATCCCTCCCACCTAACAAAGTTCTGCAAATACATAGCAAGAGACACCAACACTAGAAACCACATAAGCCTCCAATTAAGTGTTGAACCAGTAGTCCCAACTCAGAGGGGCACCACCAGCAATCAGATCTGTGTGCCCTGTCTGCCTGAGAAACTTATAAGGAGCTCATTGACAGTCCAGATCCAGCAATCAAAGCAGGTACGGGAAAGTGGGCGGATTTGGCAGAGGGAAGTCCCCAAGGCACTGGCACACGGGCACATCTTGCTACGTGACAGCTACTTGGAGAAGGTCCGTCCTCAGTGTTTTGAATCACATGCAAATATGGCCTTCATCTGCTGCCATCACAGGCTGCCTCTGTTTTTTCACATGCCAGTTTTGCCCGCCCACCTTCAGATGTCATAGCTTCTAATTTACCCTAGAGCAAAATAATCTTTGACACCAAAAACAAATCCCCCTCCTGCAACTTATTTCCCTCCGTACTCAAAGATTCCGGAAGGAGAGTTTGCTGCGATCAGCACTGGCCCCCAGTCCCTGGATGTTGCCCGTGCTCACAGAATCACTCTCTCACGCTCTGCAGTTACTTTGGCTATCGGGACGTTTTGAGTTGTCCCAGGCTCCCGATGAATTGTGAGAAATTGGCACCGCTAGCAGTGGTATCAAAACCAGAGAAGCAACAAGTGTTGATGCCAGGCCAAATTCAAATGGAAATAGTCATTCTCCCTCTAGACCCATGAAAACTAGTTTGTGCAGAATATTCAAAGGAGGCCCCTTTCACTCTATCACCCTAAGTGTTTACTAGGTTTACCCTGGGTCATTGCAGCGTGTATCCACTAGGAATCTCCTTCCCTGCAAGATCAACCACCAGGAGCTGAGGCAGCTGGAAACGTAAGGGGATTCTATTTAGAAAGCAAAAGCAGAACTGATCTAATACAGGTCAGAATTTTCATGTTTGCAAAAAGAAATGTAGATAGTCTGCAGCACTGGTTTGTGAAACAGCTTATCCCAAGCTGTGCTACAAGTTCTGAGAGACACAGTGATGGCTCCCAGTAGATGGGCCATGACCTTAGGTGTCAGGAGGTGTCAGGACATATGGAAGAAAATATTCTTTGAAGTGAGAGAAATTTATTTGGACATTTACCCTTAAATACTTCAGGATGTACCGCTAAAAATAAGAACATTGCCTACATAGCCATAATATCATCATTATCACAGTGATAAGAAGATTCATAGTAGGTCTTTGACATTGCCCAGCCCACAGTCTGGAGTCTAATTTCTCCCATTGTACAGCAGGTATTTTCTACTTTGGTTTGTTTGAACCAAAGTCCGCACCTTTCATTTGGTTGTTATGCTTTAAAATTCCCTTTTAATAAAAATCACTCCTCTCCACCTTTCCCCCATCACCTTAGCTTACTGAAAAAAAATAAAATTTTAATGACAAATGAGCTATT
Organism: Otolemur garnettii; assembly: GCF_000181295.1. NCBI lineage: Eukaryota > Metazoa > Chordata > Mammalia > Primates > Galagidae > Otolemur > Otolemur garnettii. The sequence continues at coordinate 3,473,254 of NW_003852469.1, read as the reverse complement.
AGCCTGCGTCCTGGTCCTTAGCAGAGATGCAGTGTTACGCGTATCGGATCGGCTTATAAGCACCATTTAACTCAAAGTCCCCATTCCAAGGTCCCTGTTCTCGGTAAGAAACAAAACAAAACAAAACTGACATCTTTGGCTCAGACAACTGTGACTCAAAGCACCAAGCTCCTGTCCCCAGGCTCTGGGGTCAGAATTCATCAGAGATTCAGACTGGGGTGTGGGATATGTGGTCGATTACTGCACGTGGGGAAAGAAAGAAAATGTTTTCCTTGCCGAATGAGGATAAATTGAATGGAGGACATTAAATCTGCAATCCCATTTAAAGGAGTGTCTATTTTGTTAGATACCAGCTCAGAATTTCTTCTGTCCTAGGGGAATTCTTAAAAACATTCAGCTGCTTTTTCCCTTTACAAAAATCTATAATTTTTAATATTCATCTTGGGGATATTTTAACCAAAGATTATAAGGATTTTGATTTTATTGCATACGAGTAAGATGAGATTTCGGGGGGATATTAAACTTTGATCAAATGATTTGGAATGAAGCTGCCCTGTGCTATGAGATTCTCATTAGCGGTATTTTATGGCAATGCTATATTTGCAGAATAGTTTGCAACTGCCTAATTTTGGCATTTGGTATCAATTAAGCATTTGAATCTTTAATGCCAGCTATACATAGGCCACTTGCTTCCACTCTTCTGTCTTCTTCCACAATTAGTACATCTTATTTATTTATTTATTTTCCAGTTTTTGGCCGGGGCTGGGTTTGAACCCGCCACCTCCAGTGCTTTACTCCTTTGAGCCATAGGCACCCCCCAGTGTATCTTTTTTTTATCCCAGATTTGTGGTCATCAGAGAGGGAAGAATGATTTTTAAACCCTATTGTTCCTGTCAAAACTTGCTGAAGACAGCAGAGCATAAACAATGAAAAATATTATTCTTATTAACTTATCTTTATTTAAAACATAATACAGGCTTGGTGCCCCTAGCTCAGTGGTTAGAGCGCCGGCCACATACACCAGGGCTAGCAGGTTTGAACCTCGCTCAGGCCCCCTAAACGACAATAACACCGAAACAAACAAAAAAATAGCTGGGTATTGTGGGTGCCTGTAGTCCCAGCTACTTGGGAGGCTGAGGCAAGAGGATCGCTTAAGCCCAAGAGTTTGAGGTTGCTATGAGCTGTGATGCCACAGCGCTAGAAGTCCTAGAAATGGAGCAATGAACCAATTAATAAGCCCTATTTAACCCAAACAAGAGCAGGAGAGTTAAATAATAGGGGCATGGTGAGTACTTTACTATTCTTACCAATTGATATTTTCAATTGAGCTCCAGTTGTTTCCAGGTTTGTATAAAATCCTTTTATTTTTCTTCCTGAATTCCCCGCAGGCGAGGACTTCAAAAGCTTCACCTGCCTCCCTGTCTTTAGCCCCTTGACCAGTGATCCAAAGCTTAGATTTCCTGCTGGATTTTTACTTCCATCTCCAGCATCTATAGGTTCTATCAGATGAGGAATAATCCTCCCAGTTATTATTATTTTTTTAAGAAACTAGGGTTATGCAAGTTTCACATTCATACTACCAGTAAGCTAACTTTTCAAACATATTTAGGCAAATTATGCAAGCATCTAACCAGGTTTTATAGCTGGCAGCCTCTGCATCAAGAAGAAATTGAAGTAGAAGGAAGTTGCTCCGGAGAGGAGGTGCTCTATGCTGGGGAGGGCTCTCTCCATCTTGCTGTGAATCTTTGACTCCCCCCCTCTACGCTCCTTGTGAACTGCTCTGTGTCCCTGAAACCTGTTCTTTAAATCAAGGTTCACAGCGGGACCATGGAATACTATGCAGCATTAAAAAAATGAAGACTTTACCTATTTTATGTATACATGGATGGAGCTGGAAAATATTCTTCTTAGTAAAGTATCTCAGGAATGGAAAAAATATATATCCAATGTACTCAGGACTACTGTGAATCCAATTTACAATCACTCACACATGCATATGAAAAATGAAACACAACTATAGCCTAGGATGAAGGAGGGAAAGGGAGGGAGAGGAGAAGGGAGGGGTGTGGGTCTATAGAGGGAGGGATAGCAGGGGGACCACACCTATGGAGCATATTGCAAGTACAAGTTGGATCTATCAGGTGTAGAACACAAATGTCTTAACGCTGTAATTGAGTAAATGAGGAGAAGGCTATGTTGATTAGTAGCATGTAAGCACTCCAATTTGTACAAATAATCAACACATTGAATCCCATAATGGCATAAAGATATCTATGATCTATGTACAAATGACTTAATTAAAAAATTAAAAATATAAAAAAACCCTAAATTAATGGGAAAAAAATAAATCCAGGTTCCCCTTAGCCAGCTAACCTATTAGACTCTTTCTTTAGATTTCCCCATTATCTCAATGGCGTCTTCCTTGATTCATCCACTTAAAAGAAAAATAAATAGACTACATTTTTTTTTATTAGAGTTATTTTCAGTTTACAAAAAAATTGAGTGGAAAGTGCAGAGAGTTCCCATGTACCCTTCCGCAGGTCCTCTCCATCAGTCCCCCCGTATTAATATCTTGCATTGCCGTGGTCCATTTGTTAACCAGTATGGACACATCATTATAAACTAATGTCTACAGTTTATGTTAGGGTTCACTCTTGGTGCTGTGCCTTCTATGGGTTTTGACAAGTGTGTAATAACATGCATTCACAATGACAGTATAATGCAGAAGCGGTTTCACTGCCCTAAACCCCCCACCCTGTGCTCCACGATTCACCCCTCCCTCCCCTGGCTGCTGGGAACCACCGTATCTTTTTTTTTTTT
>NW_003852469.1:3457700-3470347 GCF_000181295.1 Otolemur garnettii | reverse complement strand
AGCTGGGACCACAGGCGCCCGCCACAATGCCCGGCCATCTTTTGGTTGCAGCCATCATTGTTGTTTGGCGGATCCGGGCTGGGGATTCGAACCCGCCACCCTAGGTGTACGTGGCTGGCGCCTTAGCCGGTTGAGCCACAGGCGCCGAGCCGAACCACCGTATCTTATTTCCAGAGTTGCTTTCTCTGGAAAGTTGTGCAGGTGAAATCATGGTTGGAGCTTCATGCATCCATTTTTCATTACTAGTCTCATTCTGTTTCCGACTTGTCTCCAGCTGACTCCCTTTGTTCTCTCTTCCTGGATGGCTGTTTCCTTGATGCTTTTGGTCTTTTACGATCTGCAGATGGGTTCTGTGCTGACCAGAAGTGTAGTTCGCCTCTGGCCCGGTGCTCATTTGGCTCAGCACAGGGAATTGGATGTACAGTTATTAATATTTACCACCCACTTCTTGCAGACCATCTAAGGAATGCTGACTTATTTAAAAATGAAGTTTCAGATATCTGTTTGATATATTGATTTTCTTTCCCTTGGATAGATTCCCAGCAGTAGGATTGCTGGATTGTATGGTGGTTCTGTCTGTAGATATTGGAAGAAACTCTGTATCTGCTCTCCATTGTAGCTGTAGTAATTTACATTCCCACCAGAAGAATAAGAGTTTTCTTTTCTCCGCATCCTCACCAGCGTTTGTTATTTTTTTTTTTCTTAATAACCATTCTAACCAGGGTGAGATAATATCTCCTCGTGGTTTTAATTTGCACTGATCATAATGTTGAGCCCTTAAAAAAAATTACTAGCCATGTGTAGGTCTTCTTTTGAGAAGTGTCTGTTCAGATCATTTGCCTATTTTTTTTATTGTTGTTGTTGTTGCAGTTTGGCCGGGGCCGGGTTTGAACCCACCACCCTTGGTATATGGGGCTGGTGCCCTACTCCCTGAGCCATAGGTGCCACCCCATTTGCCTATTTTTTAAATTAAATCATAGCTGTGTACATTAATGCAGTCCTGGGGTACAATGTGCTGGTTTTATATACAATTTGAAATCCCATTTGCCTATTTTTAAATTAAATTGTTTGTAGTTTTACCCTTGAGATGTTTGAGTTTCTTGCATGTTCTGGATTTTGGTCCCTTATGGAGTGACCAGTTTGCAAATACTTTCTCCCATTCCGTAGGTTGTCTTTTCACTCTGTTGATGGTTTCCTTTGATGTGCAGCGACTTTTTAGTTTGTTAGAATTCTTTTTGTCTATTGCTGCACTGCTCATAATAGCCAAGACGTGACATCAACCTAAGCGCCCATCAGCAGGTGAATAGATAATGGAAATGTAGAAATACACAATAGAATGCTATTCTGCCATAAAAAGGAATGAAATCCTGTCATTTAGAGAAACATGGATAAGCCGGGAGGTCGTCATATTAAGTGAAATAAACCAGGCACAGGAAGTTAAGCACTGCACGGGATGGGTAGAGCAAAGAGGAGATGGGGAGAGATTTGTTAAAGCATTCAAAATCACAGTAGATAGGAGGAATGCATTCTAGTGTTTTCTAGCACTGTCGGATGACCACAGTCAATAATATTAACATGTATATTTTCAGATAACTCCAGAAGCTATTGCATGTCCCCAGCACAAAGGAATAAGAAATGCTAATTACCTTGATCTGATCACTATTCATTGTATGTATGGAAGCATCACTACAGACCCCATAAATACGTACAACTATTCTGTGACAGTTAAAAAAATAAATGATGGTAAAAAAAAATTGGGTTCGAAGGTGATCTAGTGGTTTGGTGATTCCAGCAAATTTAAGTTTCCGACTGGATTTGTTATTTCATTTCCTTCTAGACATGATGCCAACTGAAAGGGGCAGGGCCGGTTTTCATCAGATTCCTTCAGGATCTCATACACTTGTGTATTCTGTGGTGACAACCTCATCTCTAAGAATAATATTTGCTGGCTTTTCATGATGAAAGCAATAAGCCGTTAGTTAGATAAGAATCTCTTCTATTCTTAGGCACTGTTGAAAACAAGTCCTATGGCCTCTGCTTCGTTTGAAATTAAAGACACCAAGAGGTGTGTGTTAGTGATGCTCTACCTTGTGGGAAGGTTTCTATTGTATGAGAGGTGAAGAAAAATGGTTACTGTGACTACTGCTATGAGCTGCACCATGGTGAAGGGTTTCTAGGAAATCTGGGAAAGATGACACATGGATTCCAGGAAGAAATTAAATGTAAGAGAAGCCTCCCATGATGGGGTTGGGGGATTATGTGCTAAAGTTGGACACATAGGAAAGTATAGGCTTCTAAACATATAATATATACACTAAACCTTGAGAATTTCTTATAGTGCCCATAAAATAAGTATATATAGTTTGCAACCTTTAGCCCAGTATAATACACAGTATATGTATCTTTTCTTTCTTTAAATCAGATCTAAATTGTCTATCTTTACAGGGTGCATGTGACGTCTTGATACAGGCATCCAATGTGAATTAATCCGATCTGGGTAAATAGGGTCTTTATCACCCCTGGCATTTAACATTTCTTTGTGTTAGGAACATTCCATTCTTTTAGTTATTTTAAAGGAGGCCCTACCTTTTTGTTGATTATAGTCACTTTGTGGGGCTCTCCATTATCATACACTTTATCTAACTATCTATGTTTTTTGCACCAGTTAACCATCCCTCCTTTATCCCCCTCTCCTCACTACCCTTCCCAGCCCCTGGTAACTGTTATTCTGTCTCCACGACATCAATTGGTTTTAATATTTAGCTCTCACTTCGGAGCAAGAACATCTGAGATTTGTCTTCCTGTGCTTGGCTTACTTCTCTTAATATTCTCTAGTTCCATCCACGCTGTTGCAAAAGGCAGAATTTCATTCTTTTTGTGGCTGTATAATATTCCCTTGCATAAGCGTACCACAATTTCTTTATGCATTCATGTGTTGATGGACACTTACCCATATTTTGGCTCTTGTGAATAAGGCTGCATTAAACACAGGCATGCAGATATCTTTTCGATATGCTGAACTCCCAATCTTTGGATATATACCCAGCAGTGGGATTGCTGGGTCATGACAGTTCTATTTTTAAATTTTTGAGGAACTTCTGTATCCTCTCCCATACTGGTTGCGCTAATTTACATTTCTGCCAACAGTGTTCACATCCTCCCTGGCATTTGTTAATTGCCTGTCTTTTTAATAAAAGCCATTTTTCCTGGGGTGACAGGATGCTGCCTTATCACTTCCATCATTTGCATTTCTCTGATGATTAATGACATGGAGTATGTTCTCATATACCTATTGGCCATTTGGATGTCTTCTTTTGAGAAATCTCTATTCAGATACTTTGCCTATCTTTTAATTGGATTATTATTTGACTTTTTTTTCCTAGCAAGTTTTTGGAGCTCCTCGTATGTTCTAATTATTAGTCGCTTGCCCAATCCAGTCTGTGGGTTGTCTCTTCTCTCTGTTTCCACTGCTGTACAAAAGCCTTTTAGCTTGATGTGATCCCATTTGTCCAATATCACTTCAGTTCCCTGTGTCTTGGGGGTATTACTCAAGAAATTCTTGCCCAGATCAGTGTCTTGAAACATTTCCCCAGTGTTTTCTTTTAGTAGTTTCATAGTTTCTAGCCTTAGATTTAAGTCTTTAATCCATCCATTTTGAGTTGATTTTTGTATATGGTGAAAAGTGGGGGGTCTAGTTTCACTCTTCTGTGTCTGGATACCCAGTTTCCCCAACGTCATTTATTGAAGAGACTGTCCTCTCCCTACTGTATGTTTTTGGCAACTTTGTGGAAGTTCTATATACATTTTGGAATTTTTTTTTCTATTTCTGTGAAGAATGTCATTGGTATTTTGATGGGGATTGCATTGAACCTGTAAACTGCTTTGGGTGGTACAGACATTTGAACAATATTGATAGTCCAGGTCCCAGTGCATTTTGGTAGCTGGCAGTAGGGCTAGCTGGAATTTGGGTTTTGAGGTAGAGGATTTCCCTCTGGATGGGCTGGTCTATATTCTCCCTCCATGTGCACTGGTAGAATTCTGCCCTATGCTGTGTCCCCCCAAGAGCTCTGGGTTTCAATGCAAAGTCCCATAGTCACGTCACTGTCCCTCTCCTGGGCACACAGATTATCCCTCTGCTCATTATGCTGGCTCGGCACTGCTGGGATTGTGGGGTGGGGTAGGTGGTGCAAGACTGTCTTTTCCACCCTCTTCAGTGTCTCTTCCCTTGAAATTATGTTAAAACCAGGTAGTGGGATTGCTGACCTGAATTGTGGTTCTTCTGAACTTGCTCCTTTGTGAAGATAGTTGTTGAGTTTGGCCTTTACGTGGCAGGATGGTTGCTGGAGGCTTCTATTTGGCCATCTTGCTGTGTCCGCCATGTACATGTTTTAATATAGAGCATATAAAAGGATAGATAAAATGTAATTTATGAATTATAAATTGGCATCATTTCACATTGTTATTTTTCTCTCTCATTAAAAAATGCCAAGCCTATCTCAATACATTTCTGTAAATGTGATCCTGGCTGTTGGTTTGAGATAAATATTCTTTATTATGTCAATAAAGTCTACTTTTTTATTTAATGGTTGTATCAAGAACAGATGTTGAATATTGTCTAATATCTTTTTGGCCTCTAATGGGGTCACCATATGGGTTTTCTCATTTGCTTTATTAAGGTGATTTGTGTCAGAGGATCTAATACGAGGTCAGCCTCATTTTCTTCAGATGACTCTTAAGTAGGGTCTAGTCTCCTTTTGAATAATTGCTGAATTTTGCCATATGTTTTGTCATCTTCTTTCTGGTGATATCATTCCGAGTAAAATAAATCGAGAAGCTTTCTATCCTTTGTTACAGTCTGGAGCAGTTTGCACCACATGGGAGCAAATTACTCCTTGAGATTTTGGAAGAACCCATTGGAGAATAACTTTAGTAACATCACCATGTTGATATACATTGTGTTTTCATAGGCATTATCATCTGAATAGTCTGTAATGATGGTATTGATCTCTTTGCTCCCAGAATTACTCAGAACATTGTCTAGGAGTTTGAGAATATTTCTTCTGTGGGATTTCTTTTGTTATTAAATTTAATTTTATTGCAAAGTAGTGAAGAGACTGGTTTGTATAATTTCTACTCTCCTGTGTTTAGTTTGGTTTTGTTACGGCCAAACACAGATCAAGCTATTTTTGCAAGCTTGAAAAACAAGGTATTTTTTATGCTTAAAGGATAAAGTGTTATCATATCAATCCAAGCAATCTTAATAGGGATATTGGACAAATCCTCTGTAGTTTGCATATTGATCTGACACAGACTGAGGATGTATATTCCTGTAGTTATTCCACTATCAGTTTATTTCTGTTGGTTTCTATTTTTATTCCCAGCAGGTTGTACTTTATGTACCTTGGTGGCAGAAAAAAAATTGCGGTAAGTATTATAATTTTGAATTTTATATTTTGCCCATATAAAAGCACTTTCTCCTAGATAATGTTTTTGGCTGGGGCTTCCGTTCATACTGACATTTCCATTGTTTGTATTTTTGATTTGTTTCTTTTCGCTGGATACATCTTTGTCATTTTTAAATTCTATACTTCTTTTGTCTCTTTTTTGAATTTGTCTCTAATCAACAGCATATAATTCGCTTTGAGTTGATGAAACAATTTGGTATTCTTGGTCGTTTGGTAAGGGAGACTTTACCCACTTACATTTGCTGTTTTTACTCCTATGTTTGGGCTTACAATTGCCATTTTAGTCTATGCTTACTAACATTAATGTATTTGTGCATTTTTAGCTTTTTCTCTGACTTTTTCTATCTGAATTTGAGTTATTTTATCTTTATCTTCTTCTGCTGTGATTTAGAAGTTATATAACATTGAATCCTACTATTGGCTTTCCGTGTGCTTTTTAAAAAATAATTTGAATGTTTTATCCTAAACTCAATGATAAACTTGAAAGGGTCAATTAATATGACTTCCCAGCACATAAACCATGAGATAAACCATTGGTCACTATTGCCCACACTGTTTTTCATTCTACTTTGCCAATTTTATGTATGTAGTATGGTATTTTTAGACCCTCATTATTACCTTTATATTATTAATCATCTCTTTAAAAATGTTCTTATCTTTGTAGTGATTTTTGTAATTTCATTCAATGTGTACCTGATGGGTTTCGCATGTAATTCTGAATTACATATTTTGCCAATATAAATGGATTTTTCCTATATGAGTATATTTTTATACTTCACGTACTTTTTTTATACTTCATATACATTTTTATACGTCTTTACTCCCATTACAAATGTAATGTAATTCAGTTTTTGCAGTATAAATCTGAATATCCTTTCTAGTTTAGTATGTGGGTGATATGTTTCCTAATTCCCTGTAGATCAAAAAGTGTCTTTCTGCTATTCTTATGAAGACACTTCAATGGGTGCAGATTTCTGGAGCCACATTTTACCTCAATGTACTCTGTAGCTATTGCTCCACTGACTTACGTCTTTAACATTGTAAGGAATTTTGATGTCATTCTGATTTCCATGCCTTTGAAGATGATTGTTTTTTTCATCTGGTTGCCTTTAGATTTTTTTCTGACTTTTTAGAGTTTAGGTCCTTTTCACCTGCAGATTTAGGTCTTACTTGGGTTTAGCACATTTTTCTTCTATAGTTTTAGAAAATATTATCATTGCTGTTCTACTCTGCTCTTTACCCTCAGGAGTACCGTTAAATATACCAGGGGTGCCAAAAAAATTATACACATTATAAGAGATGTTATCTGTGCGTTGTATATTGTATTATGTACATACTTTGAGCACCTCTCATAATTGCAGAGTTGTCAAGCATGACTTGTAGTCATCTTTTATTAGTATATGTTAAGTATTACAATTTTAACATTTTTTTTTCCTTTCTTAAAATAGGTATCCATTTTTAGGCACTCTCTGGATTTTGGATATCCTTGCTTTTTCTTCTATCTATTCACTTTCTCATTTCTTTTGTGTTCTGAAAGAATTTCTCAAGCTTGTCTTCTACTTCACTGATTAGATCTTTGGTAGTATCTACTGAGCATTCAACATCGCACTGAATCTTTAAATTCAGAAATTATAGTTTTCATCACCATTTTCTTTCCTGGTCTCAAATAGTTTACTTTTCCATGAATACCTGCTATAATCTCATAGGTGCAGTGTCCTTTTAAAACCGAAAACAAAGATTACATGGCTTCTTAAAAACACTCTGCCTGTTTCTGATAGCAACTATAGATTTCAGAAGAAGACATTTGCTCCTCTTGTTATTAAATGCGATGGTTTCAGTGGCTTTCTGTTTATTCTCCCGAAGGAAGGAGGTCTAGGTTTGCCCACATTTGGTTTTATAGAATTAAAATTTGATGGAGTTTTCTGTGTGTGTGTCGTTTAAAAATGGATGATTCCCTTTCTGAACTTTCCAGTTGTCAAGTAGGAGGGAGACAGGGCAGCTGGACTTTTCTGGGGTTTACGTCACTGCAATGCTGGGCTTCCAGTCCCTGTGCAGCCTCTGGAAGCTGGACCTGGGGCTGGCAGGTGTCTCTTGGGAGCAAGTCTCTAAGGAGGCACTTTCTTCTCTGCTGTGTCCTGTTTGTGTGGCTGCAGCTCCGGAGAACTCCCCATTGGTACCAGCACAGTAGAAACGTTTCACCACCATGCCCAGCTCCCTCTACCCTCACTTGAGGTTTGCTGGATTCTCTCCCACTTACTTTCTGGCAGGCAGCACAGTAGTAGATCCTCCTTTCTTTTCATTCAATCCCCTCTCACTCCATCATGTCTAAATGATTTTATGAATACTTTAATGTTTCTGGAATACGTGTGTGAGAGAGAGATCTTTTCTTGAACTGCAACACTGGATACTGACAGTTTTCACAATCTTTATAGTCATTTAGGTAGGAGTTGGGCAGGAGTAATTCAGTCTTGGCTGGTCTGCACATTGCATTCGAATGCTCCTAAGAGCCTTGTACCTATTTCTAAGTAGACAGCAGAAGGCTGGACTTAGGTTTCCTTATGCTTTCGGCAGCCTATCCAGTGCTTTGCATATCATTTACATTTTATAGACACTGGTGGAATTGGATTGAATTCTAATGCACTCTCCCCGCGCTTTCAGCCCCCCAAATCCAGGCTTTAAATATCAATATTTTGGCTGGCAGGGATTCTTCTAAAATGAGAATTGAGTCTCCAGCTTTTTTTTTTTTTTCCAGTTTCAGGAAGGAAAAGGTAATGTTAGAGCACAAGATAAGATAAATTTTCTGTAATTCATTTAATAAAATAATTGGGTTAATATGCCCGGGTCTGTGGCATTACAAGTGAAATCCATGCTTCATTGATTTCGCACTGGGAGAATTACCCGGGGAAGCCGATAGACTGAAAATGAGAATAACAGCCTTCCCTGCCTGCTCCTGCCACCCCCACCTTCATAGTCAGCTTGAGCCCAAAGCACAAGACAACAGAAGAACGCTGTTTAAATCTCTCTGAAACGCTCGTGCAGATGTGGTCCTGTTAGCTGTTATACGAGTCAAATCTGAGCCGCTGAATTAGTTGAACAAGTCATCTGTGAAGGCTGTGTCTGAGAACGGTGGCTGACCAAAGATGGCTAGCCACAGGGAAGGCATCATTTGCAGCCCATTTACCGGGGTTATGCCTTATTTCCCTCTTAGTGATTGATTTACCCACCTGGCCACGCAGACGAGCAGTTTGACTCCTGTTTACAAGAAGCAGTGTGATGCCACGGTCAGGCTGGGTTGCGTAAACAACACCACCGGCTGGGCAGTTTAAACAACACTTAAATCTCATGGTTCTAGAGGTTGCGAAGTCCTAGCTCAAGGTTATAGTCAGATGTTTTCTCACAGCAGAGAGAAAGAGAGAGACAGAGAGAGAGAGAAGCCCTTCTTGGGTCTCTTCTTCTAAGGACACGAGTCCTATCATCACATCAGGGCCCCCCATGATGACCCCATTTAACCTTCACTACTTCTTGAAAGCCCCATTTCCAAATACAGTCACCCTGGAAGTCAAGGCCTCAACATACGAGTCTTGGGAGAACATTATTTAGCCCAGAGCCATTAGGCTGGAGGATATGGATGTATGTGAAGAGATTTGGACCAGGAATCCCAAAATTCCTTCTCTTCCTTGGTTGCTATGTGAGTTCAATGAGTCATGTCACATTTTGAGTCTTAATGATCTCCTCTGGAGAACATGCATGAGAGGAAATCACCAGGCTTCCACCAGCTGGGTCCCCCAGGGTTGTCTGATTCACGCTAACATCACACATATTCTGGCCTGTCCACTGAGGTCAGTGGCCGAGCATCCCATAGGCAGGCTGCCCTGACCAGTCAGTCTTCCCTTGTCCATAGATACCACGATGTCCAGAAAGCCCTTCTGTTACCAGATTATGAGATGAGATCCCTCTGGCCATGCAGATGCCTTCACACATCACTCCGTACTTTTCTGTTGCTGACCAGCATGGGTTCTAAATCCAGTGGTGACAAGTGCCCTTTTAAAGCACAAGGAAGGGAAAACACATGGAGGAGAAGACCTGGGGAAATGGAGGCAGAGACTGATGTTGTGCAGCTATAAACAAAGGAAAGCTTGAAGCCACCAGCAGTTGGAAGAGGCAGGAGAAGTTTTCTCTCTGGAGGCTTCAGAGGGAGCGTGGCCCTGCTGATGCCTTGACTTTGGAGTTCTGGCTTCTAGAACTATGAGAAAATACATGTGGGTTGTTTTAAGCCTCAGGTTTGTGGTAATTTGTTGTGGCAGCCCAAGGAAACGAATAACACCTGTCAAAATGTAAATAGTTCTCACTCCTAGTAAAAACGAACAGTGTCCTCAAGTGAGTAGTAAAAAAATGATAAATCTTGCCAGTGCTGACCTTGGTCTGCTGAATATGTTTGTAGCATGTATATGGCAACTAGTAAGATGCAGTCTCTGCTGGACACCAGGGCCAGTCCCTGGACAGCTGCTAAAGATACCAGCAGAACCCCCTGAAATTTTGAAATGGAATAGTGCATGGCGTGGAGCTGCTCTCCAAAAAGAAGTGGCTCACTTTTTAGTTTAAAATTAAAAAGTGCTAATATTCCATCTGAGAACTTTGCTTTTCAGAAAATGGAAAACTCAAGAGAGAACAATGGTGAAAGAAAAGGGAATGTCGTATTTATTTTTCTTTAGTAGAAGTAAATTAGTAAGTAGGTTTTGCTCTTATTCCTCCCGTTTTGGATAAACATTCGTTGCACAGGATCTGATTCCTATCTCAGTTTTAAATAGAAATTAAAGTAGAATAATAACTGACTTTCTGCTGTTTCAGATAATTAGTGTCAAGCCATAACAACCGAAAATTGATTGGGTGAGAGTTGTGCTCTTCTCCACGTGAAAGCAGGAGACTGGGGCTTCACTGCTGCTGTTGACATGAATCACAAGCATCCTGCCCCTGTGGGCTGGCGCCCTTGACCACACAAACCCTGATCACGTTATGCCAGGAGAGCGGGAGTCCCATGTCATCCCTGCTTTGTCTCTCTGGTTTCCAATGTGTAGGGAAGAAACGTAGAATGGCAAATGAAAGTCGAAGCTATGGTTTTGCTGCCCCAAACTCTGCAATCCAGAATACGGCTTGAATCTGAGCACACGTGGGGTGTTTTACTCCTGCCTCTGAGTTTAAGATAACTGCCCCCCCTCTAAAGAACAGAGGGCAGACTGGAATTATCCATCCAGCGGCTGGAATCGAGGATCAGAGACTTGGCAGTACAGTCAGAACAGGGAGAGATGGGGACGTCCTGGTCAGCTGACCACAGCTAGATCCACTCAACTGGCCAGGTGGGTGATAACTGGACACAAGGGATCCAGAAAGGTGGGTCCAGGCTGCTGTGTTTGCTCATAGAGAGCACGCCCAGCCCCCCTTCCCTGCTCCCACCTCTAACCCCACTCACCCAACTCACTGATGGGAGCAGGGACCAGGGACAGACCCCCCCCCCCACACACACATGAGGTATAGCAAGGAAAAAAGTCTATGTCAAGTTTCCAATAATTGCTACTTCTCTGACTCAATATATTACAGTATAATTGCTCATGGAAAAATGATACATTTGTCTCATGGTTAATAAATTTGAAATTACTAAACAGTATTTATAATCATCAAAGTCAAACGCGCATTTGAATTCTCTGTGGGAACTTGTCAGTCGACGATGTTTCTGCTGTAAAAATGAATATGTCAGAAAATCAAAACTTTTTTTCCAGTAGGAAAGCAAAAAAAAAAAAAAAAAAAAAACCAAAACAATAAAACAGATTTACTTTATCCTTAGTCAAGTAACTAATGCAATTTAGCTATGTGACAAACTGTGAAATGATAAGCAATTTCAAATAAGTTAGAATGTTACATTTGGCGCAAGTAATAAATCTCTTAATATGGACTCAGTGAAACTGTTACACAATTGCATTACTCACTGAAGTCAGTTTCTGGACATTGCATAGCTTGGCCTGGCCCTGCCTCTTCCAATCTGAGGCTAGGTCATTTCAGAGCTCACAACGCCAGGAAATACTAAGAAAGCAAAGAAGATGTGGAAATAGTGATTTCGTTTTTATTATTCTCTGAGACTGTATAGTTAAGACATGCCCCCCTCCTCCTGTCTAGGGCTTAGAATGGTAATGAAAAGCTTCATGATGATTCAGCATAGGAGGGAACTATTCTCTGCCATCCACATTTTCTTACTGCATGTGACACTTTTATCAGGCCTTTTCTAGAGATATTCATATCCAGTTATGTTATTAAAAATCTGTCCATATACAGGGAATTGGTTTTTATAAACTTTAAGGTAGTAACTTACTGAATTTAATACGATTATTCCCTTAAAACGGGAAAAATGTTAGTGATTGCTCTTCCTGTGATAAGATGAGACTTCAAGTAATATTTTACATTAGTAAGAATGAAAGTGAGAGCTGGACAAAGGTCATTGCAGTTATATGGTCAGTCAACTGGTGTTTCTACTTCCTTCTCTATTTTTTTTTTTTTTTTTGCAGTTTTTGGCCGGGGCTGGGTTTGAACCTGCCACCTCCCATATATGGGGCCAGCGCCCTACTCCGTTGAGCCACAGGCACTGTCCTCTATTCTTTCCTATTAACTCACTCTTTTCTTTACTCCTCCTCTTAACTCACTTTGGAGCACATATTTAAAAAATATTATTTTTTTATTAACATTTCATATTTATGCCCACTGACAGAGTCCACGTGACATTTTGCTATGTGGACCCAATAGGTTTATTCAGGATGGCCATCACGTCCCACACTTACCATTTATTTGTGTTAAGAACATTTCAACTAACAACAATGCATTGTATGTTTCAAGATAGCTAGAAGGTAAAGTTAGAAAATCGGAGGATTTTTTGATGACATCCTCCCCGAGTATCTTCCAGAGAATGTGCAGGGGGATCTTCTCTGATCCATCGTCCTCACTAAAACAATGACGTCCATTCCCACAAGAACTATTGCCCATTTCTTACCATTGCCACAATCTAGACACTGGTCTGAGCGCTGTGCATTTGTTAATGTATTTAACCTTCACAACAAGTCATGTAAAGAAGGGTATTCTTGGCTTGGCGCCTGTGGCTCAAGCGGCTGAGGTGCCAGCCACATACACCTAAGGTGGCGG
>NW_003852469.1:3427979-3457627 GCF_000181295.1 Otolemur garnettii | reverse complement strand
CTGTGGTCCCAGCTACTTGGGAGGCTGAGGCAGGAGACTCGCTTGAGCCCAGGAGTTGAAGGTTGCTGTGAGCAGTGAAGCCATCGCACTCTACCCAGGGGGACAGCTTGAGACTCTGTCTCAAAAAAAAAAGAAGGGTATTCTTTTTATCCCACTTTACAGATGACAGGGGATCGGGTGCAGGGATGCACACTCAGGTAGTCCGACTCAAACCCGTACTCCCAACCATTAGGCCATCCTTCCACCCTCCATCTTTATTTTGTTTAAGGATTCCCAAACTGCCTCTTCCCTTGTGTCCGCTTCCCATAAAAGTTGTTGATAATTCTCAGAAAGGTTAAATGACTTGCTAAAAATTTGCACAGTTAAGTGGAGCTGAACTTTAGAACCAGGAGACCTTCTGATCCCCAATCTTATTATCTTTAATGGCATCGCACTACTAGATATAGCCCAAGTTTTCGAGTTAGGAGAAATTGGCTCTGAAACAAAATAGCTGGCGCTAGTTCACTTCTTTCAGAAATACAATAAAACCCAGATGGACTTAAGAATTAAATCTTGCAAATGAAACCATAAAAGTACTGGAAGAAAATTGTGGTGAGTATTTATGCAATCTCAGTGGTAGCGAGGGGCATTCTAAAAACGGCCCTAGTATAGGAAAGATGGATATGTTAGATTTTATAAAAATAAAACAGTCAGTATGTAAAAACGCTATAAATAATAAGAAATGATCACTCAGGGCAGGAAAGCAATTCTCACTTGTTATTGATTCATTCATTTATTTATCCAAAAAATGTTGCCACGGGGGTGAAACGGAGCGTAGAAACATCAGGCCCCTCTTTCGTGAAGAGTCAGACGCTGACTTAGAGATGTGCAATTATATGAAGTGCCCCAGGAGACCCCAGATACTCTTTTGATGTCCTCTCCTGGTGGGATTTATTTTTTTTTTCTGTTTTTGGCCAGAGCTGGGTTTGAACCCGCCACCTCCAGCATATGGGGCTGGTGCCCTACTCCCTTCAGCCACAGGCGCTGCCCCTCCTGGTGGATTTTTTCCCCTCATCTGGTGACTCTCAGATGAGCACATCCTTCCCTCAATCCAGTCTCTTATTTCTTGCAGGAATCTATTAACGTTTGGGGCACTTTGAGGCTACACTTCTCCAGTTTCACCTGTGCTGCCCTGGTCCTTGGGGCATTCCGCTTGGGAAGAAGGAGGGGGGAGTAAGTACACGTGTCCTTTCTATCCGGAGCCGGTCTGTGCCATCTGAGCAATGTGCATTCTGCAGCAACACCAGAGAAAGAAGCCGCCAGTGGTCTGGAATCATTAGGGCCAGAGGTGACTTGGCCAGAAAAGACTAATGAATATTTAGGCCTTATTTCTTCCCCTGCCACAAAGTGCTCTCAAGGCCAAAGGGAAGAGACCAAGGGGCCGTAGGTCAAGACCAGGCACCAGCAGGGATCAGGTTTGCTGTGCTCTAATGGTGCCCAGGCTGACCTGGCCGTCATCAATGCCAAGTTCTCAGGGTCTGAGCAGAAAAACAAGGGCCTTTAGTTGAGCGCTCTCTGAAGCCATCTCTACTGTACCAGTCCTCAAAGAGAAAGAGTTTTAAAAATTGGCAGAAGGAGTGCTCTGTTTCCCACCGGCTTAGCATCAGGCAATCTCTCTAACCTTGGAATGAACTAAATACAGCTACATCGTTTTTCTCAACAGGGGGTAGATCCTCCTCAAAAACCACTTTAGTAATATCTGAAGACACTTTTGATAGCTTCAACTGTGTGGGGGCTGTTGCTCCTGGCCCCTAGTGGGCAGAGGCCAGGGATGCTGCTAGTCATCCCAGGATGCAGGGGACAGTCCCCACTCACCCACCCCCAACACAAGGAATTATCTGAGGATCAGCAGTGCTTAGATGGAGAAATCCTGATCTAGGGATATGAATTTTTCTTCAAACAATCTCTCAAAGCAGGAATGAAACAAAACAAAAAGGCGGGAAACTCTGCTGGCCATTTTCTTAGACACAGTGCTCTGGTTTGAGCTCTTATACATTTTCCATGCAATTCCCAGGTATTTCACAAATAAAAAGGGAGTTCTCAGCATAACCTTTGTGGAATCAAAGCACTGGCTGTCACGACAACACATGGTCAAGTATATTTATTAAACTCTCTCCTTTTTGCCATCCCTCCCTCAAGACTAAACTCAAAATATATTTTAAATATGCTTGGTAAAAAGACACATCCACAGTAACATACCCTTCAATTACTTCCCCTCTTAACCCTACTATGTTACCCATCCCCCTACTGTATAGCTAATTTTAATGGGCATTTTTTTTAATCCATTCCTTCTGATGTTTTTGTCTCAAAGTAAAAATATGTATATTGGTGTAACAGAATAGTAATTTTTACTACCATCTTTTCAATTGTCATAGTCCATCGCTGCCCAGTTCATAAACTGTTCTTTGCTCAAATAAATTGCTAAATTTAATTTCTCTGAAGTTTTTTTTTTATAACATGCTGTATTAGTCTGTTTTGTGCTGCTATAACAGAAAACCCAAGAATAAATAGAAATTTATTGGCTCGTGGTTCTGAAGGCTAAGAAGTCCAAGATGGAGGGGCTGGCATCAACCGGGCCTTCTTGAAGCATCATCCAATGGTGGAACGTGGAAGCACAAGAGAAGATAAGTTAGAGAGAGGAGAAAGAGGGCTGAACTCATCCTTGTATGAAAAACCCAATCCCTCAATAATAGCATTATTCACAGGGGCAGAACCCTCCCTCATAGCCTAACTACCATTTATTAGATTTCACCTCCCAGCACGGGTTGCACTGGGGATTAAAATTCTAACATATGCTTTTTGGAGGCTATAGCCAAACCCTTGCACAAAATGAATATAAAATTCCTGGACTTTCTTTCTCTTTTCTCTCGCTCTCTCTCTCATTCTTTCTTTCTTTTCTTTCTCTTTCCTTCTTTCTTTCTCTCCCACCCTCCCTTTCTTCCCTTCCTTCCTTCTTTCTTTCTCCCTTCCTTCCCTTCCCTTCCCATTTCTTAAAAATGCTCTGTCTCTATCTCCTCCTTACCCAGGAGCAATGCCTCTCTGAAGCTGCCATCACCACAGTCCCGTTCACTTTCAGCCTTTTCCCTGGGGCTGATGCTGACATCTGACTACCCAGTGTCTGGGCCGTGCTGGGTATTTTAGCACTTAGTGTTGGTTTCTTATTTTCCTTGGGGATAGGGGATCGAGAGGGAGGTTTTGTCTATGCTTTGCTTCTCTTCTCCATGCCTTTCTTTTTCAGAGTCTCTTAACACTCTGCCCCTTGCCTCTTCTCTGCTTGGAGTAGCAGCTGGAGCTCAAGCTCTGTTGAGATTTGATGTCTCTCTCGTTTGGAGGTGATTTACGTTGGTAATATCTTCTCTGAGGCTGAAGGTGTGGGCTGTGCATGGCATTATCTGCACTCCCTGTTGATCTTAGGTGCCCGTGGAGCGTTGTGTGGAAAGATTCATCTTTAGGTGGCTGCTCTCGCCCTGAGGTCAGATAGCACTCACCTACTACTGGTCTACTGACCTATCGCAGTTTCTGGTTTTATGGTTCCTTTTTCGTAAGGCCCAGTAATGCGTCTACTTCTTGTTCCTTCCTGTTAGTAGCTGTGAGAGGGCTCTACCAGGACCTGCTTTTATTTTTTGCTACCTATAGCCACTTTCTCAAGACGAGGATCTGCGAGTCAGTTTTCAGCTCTTGCCTTTCATCTGGTTCCACTGGCACTAGATCTATAATAAAACCAATTCCTAAAAACCTGTGCTGAGCGGGTGGCCCTCTTTCCTAGAGTCCAGCCCCCAGGAAGAGTCCCCTAATGGCCTCATGCCACTCATCTTGTAGCACTGGCAGGGAGAACTTGGAAGGGGGACCATGCTGCCTCTGCATCATGCAAATGGATATTTGTTTCATGGGAAATAGTTAATGTACCAGGTCACCAGGCACTTGTGTGGGCATTTTGAATGTTAGCTCATGAATCACTTAAACGACTCTGATAATAACTTATTATTCAAAGCACACTATTGAGAAGGGGGCACAATCAAATCCAAGCCCTGATTTGTTCATTCCACATGTAATCTTTTCTACTTAGCAAAATTAAAGGTATTTTTTCCAGACCTGAACACTGTTTTTATAGAGCATGTCAACAAAGCTCATGCATGTTTATAAAACATACATATATATGTGTATATATATATATATTTATTATTAACCATAATTTGGCTAAAGCCATCACTTTGACCTTCTGGCCTCTGTAAAGATGAAGACCTCTTTGATATGTTTCTTCTTCATAATGAAAAAAAAAAACCCACTCCTCCAAAAGAAAACATAGTTCGTGTTCTGTGATATGTTTAGAGTCTGATTAATTGGGAGCATGTTGAATGTGGAGGGAGAAGACATTCTAGGTCTTCTGGGAGATCTGGGCAAGAAACTTGGCTTTCCTGGGCTTGAGAGTCATCTGTGAAGTGAAGGCATTGGATTGGATAATGTCTCAGTTTCTTCTTGCGTCTAACACTCACTGATTCCAGTCACCTGTGGATCTCTTACACTGTTTGCAATCACCATTCAAACACAGATGAGTTTTTTCACCCTTATGCTCAGTTTGATGAGTGATCAGTATTAGCCCGTGGCTGAAATTCCATCCTGTAGAACACTTGGAATGAAGATGAATCTAAACTTTTATAAGGTTTAGATTGCTAAAGCTGCTGAAGGCACTTTCTTGAGGTTCCTTTAGTAAGTCTGACATTGCTAATTAATTTATTGGCATGATTTGCTACCTAATGAGATGACAGCCCTCTGATACACTGAGCCTGTGAGAACTTGCTAACCTCAGGGTTCTTATAATTTAGTTTTACCTCCTGCTGAATCACATTTTTCTAATGGTGTGAATCAGCTCTCATTTTAACTCCTCTGCATTTTTTTTTTCTGATTTCTCTGCTGAAACACTTCCTGCCTGCATCTTAAATACTAAAGATTGGGGATTTTAACTGGAGAACTGGAGAATTGCTACATGAGTAGGCAATTAGTTGTTGAAGGATGTGCCAATTGTCATTGGAAGTATAATTTTCCCTACATTTGCAGAAAGGCATTTGGTTACACAGAGTGTTCTCCACAACAGTGGTTTGAGCTATTGTGCTTGCCAGGTCTTTAAATAGGCACCTGAACTTTATATTCTTGGCTCAAAACCTAACAGTCTGCATTTTATTGTATTAAGCATGCTTCAGATTCAGTTTCGAGTTTTATTGATTTATTACTTGATTAGAAATATTACAAAATGACCATTCCTTCTTTACTTTTGTGTAAAAATCATGTTACTGAGTTCTGTAGACAGATAAATATGCCCTAAATATAATTACACTTATATATTTCAGCATCATCGACCATCTATCCTCTTTTAGGAGCAGAAATTGTCAAAAAAGAAGGCCAATGTTTCCTATCAAAGTAAACAATTTTAGAAATAAAAAAGGGCCTTAGGGATATCGGCCACCTCATTTTGCAGATGCTGAGAAGTTGAATGTCATGTTCAAGGTCACAGAGCTGGGTATTGAATAGGACCATGTCTAGGGCCTTTTCAGTTCAGTGCTTTTGCCCTAAGCCACATGGCCTGTCCAGTGTTACTGGAGTTTATCATCTTATTTAATTTCTTTGATTGGACTAGTGGATCAAACATCAGATATGGAATTTTAAAGTCTGGCTCTGATCCGTGCCTCACTTTTCAACTTGCTAATTGTGGGATACTACGTCTCAGCCTGAGAGCCCTGGATTTTTCACACATAAGGCAAGGATAAGAATACTGACCTCACAGAAACAGTGTACCAAGGAAAAGAGGCAATATTCCAGAATGCTTCAGCTGGGAAATTGTCTACAAATACCAGCAAAGGGAATCTAAAAGTATTTTGGTTCTCTATTACTTGGCAGGTGATTTCACATATGTTAAGAGATCCAGTGAAATAAGCCAGGAACGGAAAGACAATAGCTGGTGATCTCACTTCCACAGGCAGTCGCCACCTTACGATGGTTTGACTCAGGATTTTTTTGACTTTATACTGGTGCAGAAGCAATGCACATTCAATAGAAGAGTCCTGTAGTACAGAATTCAGTAAATTACAGGAGCCAGTTAGCATTTTATTACAAAACAGGCTTCATGTTAGATGATCTTCCCCAGCGGTAGTTGTTTAAGTGTTCTGAGCAGGTTTAAGGTACCTACTCTGGGCGAAGCTATGGGGTGGGGTAGGTTAGGCACATTAAATTCATTTTCAACTTATGATAGTTTCCATTTTGGCTGGGTTTATCAGGACGGAACCCCGCTGTAAGTCAGGGAGCATCTATAAGCAGAATCTACAAAAGTCTAACGCATAAAAACAGGGAGTAAAATGGTGGTTACTGGACGCTGGGAGGTGGAGAAACTGAGGAGATAAAAAAATCCCAAATTTTGGCTCGGCGCCTGTGGCTCAAGCGGTTAAGGCTCCAGCCACATACACCCTGAGCTGGCGGGCTTGAATTGAGCCTGGGCCCGCCAAACAACAATGATGGCTGCAACCAAAAAAAAAAAAAAATAGCTGGGCATTGTGGTAGGCGCCTGTGGTCCCAGCTACTTGGGAGGCTGAGGCAGGAGACTCGCTTGAGCCCAGGAGTTGGAGGTTGCTGTGAGCTGTGATGCCCCAGCACTCTACCCAGGGCAACAGCTTGAGGCTCTGTCTCAAAAAAACCCAAAAAAACAAAAAAACAAATTTTAGATAGGAAATAACTGGAGAAATAAGTTCAAGAGGTCTATTCACCTCGGTGATTATGGCTAATAATAATATATTGGATACTTAAAAATTGCTAAGAGGGTATATTTTATGTGTTTACCACACACAAAAATAATAAGCATATGAGGAAATGCGTGTGCTATGTACCTTGTCAAAACCTCATATTTGGGTCAGGCACAGAGCTCATGCTTGTAATCCTAGCACTCTGGGAGGCAGAGGCAGGAGAATTGCTTGAGCTCAGGAGTTCGAGACCAGCCTGAGCAAGGGTGAGATCCCCTTCTTTACTAAAAATAGAAAAAAAAGCTGGGCATGGTGGAGGAAGCTTGTAGTCCCAACTATCAGGGAGGCTGGGCCAAGAAGATCACTGAAGTCCAAGAGTTTGAGGTTGTGTGAGCCATGAGGTCATGACACTCAACCTGGGATGACAGTGTGAGACTCTGTCTCAAAAACAAAACAAAACAAAACAAAAACCGCTAATGTTGTACCCCTTAATCATATACAATTTTTGCCAACTAAAAAAAAAAAAAAGAAAGAAAGAAAGTTTAGGGCAGCACCTGTGGCTCAAAAGAGTAGGGCACCGGCCCCATATACTGGAGGTGGTGGGTTCAAACCCAGTCCCGGCCAAAAACTACAAAAAAAAAAAAAAAAAGAAAGAAAGAGAGTTTCTATGCCCAGCTCTACAGCTTAGACGATAGTTATAAAGGAGTTGCTGATTTGGTATGACATTTGCTTCGTAAGATGAAAACTTGGACCAGCGATGCTGTGTTTATCTATCTGTCTCTCTCTTTATAATCTTTAAAAAGTTGAAAATTTTTATCTATCTCCTTTCTCATGTTTTCTGTTAAGCACTCATGTTTTCTTTTTCTTATTACCCATCTAGTCAATAATTATTGAGTTCCTGCTATATTCCGTACAGGGTAATTCATAGGCGATGAGGGTATCTTTGTGAACAAGACAGAAAAATCCCTTTCATTTTGGAGATCGTACTGCAGAGCGGGGAGGTACAACTGAAAGTCACCAGTATATACAACTTGGGAGTTTTAGTGCTATGAAAAAAAAATAAAGCAAGGGAAAGGAATGAGTGACAGAAACAGGAAGAACTAATTAAGAAGGAAGAGAGGGTTTCTCTGAGGAGGTAGCCCTGGATCAGAGACTGTGATTAGCCCCATTATTTGTGTGTTCTTAATTCTCTTCAAAGAATGAGCCCTTGGAGTTATTTATCAACACTACTGTTTCTGTTTTCTGTTTCATTAATTTCTATTTGTATATTTATGTCGTTCTTTTTTATAGCTTGTTGAGAAGCTACAGAAGCATTCTTTATTATTATCATTATTATTGTTGGGGATTCATTGAGGGTACAAGAGACCAGGTTACGCTGATTGCATTTGTTAGGTAAAGTCCCTCTTACAATCATGTCTTGCCCCCCCAAAGGTGTGGCACACCCAAGACCCCACCCCCTTCCTCCTTCCCCCTCTCCAGAGGCATTCTGAACAGACCTATCAGGAAGAAGACATTCCCAGTCCTGTGCCTTGGACACACTGATGGGGACTGTTACTCCCTTGCCTTGGAGAGGCCAGATTTTCTTGCAGGGCTCTGGGAAACAGCAAACTGAACAGTGGCGATAGTCTACACTTGCTCCCTCAAGGGACTCTGCCCTCCAGTTTTAATGAGAAGATTTACAGGTCATTATTTACACGGTTACTCTTTACTCTAGAATTTCCTTTTCCCAGAAAAGAAGAGAAAAGATTTATTTTCCCAAATAGTTTCAGGGGCACCCAGCCTTCAGTAGACTATGAGGAAGAAAGAAACATTCTTTGACCCGGAGGGCGGTACTTTTATGCAGTTGGCACTTACTGAAACAAAGCTCTTGCAGCTTTAATGCAGCCCCAGGCAGGAGTCTATCTACAGGAAAAGTGCTTTTTCATGCTAATTTTAAATTCAGGATTCATACTACCAAAATGGAATGGAGAAGAATAACTTGCTGTGAAATACCATTAGCTCTATTTGAAGCTAGAAAATTCATTGACGTTCTGGTTCCCAGGCTAGGCGAGTCCATTTACTCAATTTGCCTTTCATGCTCTCAGAAAACTCATTTGTCCATTTTACTATTCAGGGTGATTTTTAAATTGCATTGTACTTGATCCAAAGCTGAAAGGAAGCACAGAGATCGCATACAGGAGATGGGGAGCATCATACCTCAGAAAAATAGTGATAAACAGCCCCTAAAATTCAGCCATTGGAAAGCTGCAGTGGGCTCACATATGTCCATGTCTACAGGCCAGGAGCATACAGTCGCAGTAGGAATGGAAAAAAAAAAATCCAATGTACTCAGTACTATTTGAAACCAATTTACAATCACTCACACAAGCATATGATAAATGAAACACAACTATAGCCTAGGATGAAGGAGAGAAGGGGAGGGAGAGGAGCAGGGAGGGGGATGGGTCCATAGAGGGAGAGTTGGTAGGGGGACCACACTTATGTGGCATATTGGAAGTACAAGTTGGATCTATCACGTGCAGAGCACAAAAGTCTTAATCCTGTAATTGGGTAAAAGTGGTGAAGGCTGTGTTGATTAGTAGGATGTAAGCACTCCAATTTGTACAAATAATCAACACACTGAATCCCATAATGGCATAAACGTATTTATGATCTATGTACAAATGACTTAATAAAAAAAATAAAAGGTGCTTGAATTATTCTCATCAGCAAAAGAGAGGCTGGTTCTTTGGCCGGGGATACACAGTGTATTCATTTATGTTACGGTATATATAAGTTTGTTACTTCGAGGTACAAATGAAAAGCAAGAAAAATAACCTGACGTAGAAAAGTATGATCAAACATTTGAATGGGTGGAAGCAGTTTTGAAAAAGATGGAATTAATCAATTCTCCTTTTCCTCAATCCTCTGTGTTGAGACTTCTCAAAGTATATTTTAATGGATAAATCTAGAGAGAGAGATTTTAGAAACAGTTGTCACCTCCTTCTTAATGAAGACTTCATCTTAATAATAAAGACTAAAAAAAAGACCCCAATAGTAAAGAATCCTATCTAATTTTACCCCATCTAGCAATTCCCACACAATTTTAAAACATCAGTATTTAATGAAATACATATTGGAGAATATTGTTCTCTGCCCCCCTTAATTTGCTGAGTAGGAAACTTCCTTTGGCTGTTACCCAGTTAACCTGGTGCCATGAGTTCACATTGACTCTTAATCTTTTCAACAACCACAGAAAATAATTATGTTTTGATCAATTTTTCTATTTTATGCTCATTGTGCAAAAGTACATACTGTCACAATTCTTAAACTTCTTCCAGGCGCCTCAGACCTCTTCACCTGCTACACTGATTTTCTTGTTCCAAAATGAGAATATTGTAGAATGCATGAAAATAAAATTTTAGGCACAGTACTCGAGTTAATTTGTGATATGAAGAATGGTGTCAAGATATTATCGAAATGTGCTCAAATCCATTGTAACGTGATAGCACTTAGGCTAGTTCTCTCCTCAGTCCAGTCTAACTGACCCCAAGTTCACAGGATGTGGGCTATTCCAGGCCAGGAAAGTGCTAAGCGTCCGCCAGACTCCTGGGTCGCTCGGCTGCCTGTGTCTACAGCCACCTGTTTCCACTGGCAGGTTCAATTTTTCCCCTGAACAAGTGGAGACTAAAGATTATGGTTTTCTTTTTCATAGTTTCCTGGGTCGATACCTATATGCAGATGATTTTTAAATCAGAGAACCATTGAGATCAGTTTAACACTTTCTACAGGGTTAACAACCCCTAAGCATGAAGAAGATTCACTGTGCTCTTCCTGCCACTTCAGCACAGGGCATCTTGAGTTGTCATTTCCACTACTTGTATGAGTTCAGTGAAATAGGACACTTGCAGGACTGGTTGAGTGAAGGAAGTTTATTACTCAGACGGCTACCAAAGGACAATAGAAGCAGAGGATTCATAGTCCTCCCCAGCTCAGGAAAGCTGCCCAGGGTAGATGGAATCTCAGCTGAGTGTGCCCCACTGCACTGAGCTAAGGGACCCTGGAAGGCAGCTGAGGCTGGGTTTTATACCCCAGGGGGAACTTGATTTGCTGGCCTACAGTGGTGATAGGACATCCTGTATTAGAAGCAACAAAGACAGAGCCAGGCTGTTCTGGTCATTTGTTCCTTATCTCAGGATGTTGCCATCTCTAGTTAATACGTTTTATAGTTTTGTATTTTGAAAACTATAACCAAGAAAGAGAGAAAGATTGAGTCACCAAGGCCATCCAGGGACTTGTCCTGCACTAAGGTGCAATGTTTTATGGAACTCAACCTGTAGCCAACTTGCCTTTGCTCTTGGTCGTCCTGTGTTCAAGTTGTCATAGTCTTTCCTCTGCCTTATTTCTGTGACTGAGCTTATACTTTCCGTCCTTAGCCCAATTATCCTCCCAACACCTGACTCCTGACAGTGATGGTTTTCCCAGAAGCTGACTTCTAGGCTGGGTTAATTTCTTGCTTCTCAGTTTTTCCAGAAAATAAACTCCTGGATATGGTCCCTGTCCACCCAACACATCCTGCAATTCCTGCCCAGACCTCTCCACTCTCCACTGATCTGGGAAGGAGGGAGCCCCTCCCTCAGTACTTGGCAGAGGTGACCAGACAAGAGTGTGTGCCAGCTTGTCACCATCTGTGCACATTCCCACGTTACTCGAGTGCTTGTATAGCTCAGATACTTACAAAGGACTTTGAACCAGTGAGCACACTATTCTTCTTTTATGAAGAAACTGCAGAATAGTTGAACTTGCTATTGGAGTTGGAGACAGGTGTCTGGTGTGTTCCTGATGCTGCCACTAATTAGGTCTAGTAACGTAAGTTCCTCCCATCTGTTAAATGGGAATAATACAACCCATTCTCCAGATCTGTCAGGGTGGATGAGGCATAACTGTGTGGAAGAAGCTACAATGCTATCGATATGGAAAATAATTTTGTTGGCATTGTATTTGCACCTTCTGTGTTCCTTAGCTTTTGTATGAACTGGAAACTATACTGAAACTACAGGTATAACCAGCTCTAGGCAAAGTTGTGAAGAAGGGAGAAAACTTGGCCATCTTTCTGCATTCATCTTCTTTATTACATTCTTCCTTGCAAGCCAGTTAGTGCTTTTATTATACCCTCTTCTGGAGAAAAGTGATCTGAAAAGTGTATGTAAAGGCAGTTTCTAGAGACCTAATATGTTGTGCACACTTTATGAAGAAGATGAGATTAACTCACTACCCCCCAACTCCTGGTCATTACATGTGGAATTTCTGTTACAAACAAGGTGTTGAGGAGGGCTGGGGAAACTTTATTATCCTTATATCTAGGAATCTCTTCTCCTATGCACAAACACTTTGAGGTATGAATTAACATCCCCATTTAACGGGGAAGGAAATGCTAGACTCATTGAGGTTGACTTGCTCTGGCTTCCAAGATGGTAAAAGAAATAGGAGTTAACACCTGTCTGAGTCAAAACATACTCTATTACTTTACATTCCACGACATCAGTAAGTGAGATCAAATGACCCCAGAACTTCAGATACACAGAGAAGTAAATGAGTTAGTGAATTCTTCATTCTTCTTGTGGATGTTGGTTGTGAAGTAGTCAGGCTGGGTCTGACTCATGGAAAGCGCTTTTCAATGCAAATGAAATATTACACTCTTATAAAGACTATCGCAAGCTCTCCGGTGACATACCACAGTGGGCACGAGGAAGGGATAGGGAAGAGATTTCCTGCACGCTAATCTGGTCCCTGATAATGATTAAATGTGTATCTTGAATAAGTGAGTTCACCTCTCTAAAACTCCATTTCCTTGTCTATAAAAGGGAGGGGACTATAGTACCAACATGTGGGCTTTGTGTCATAATTATAAATTTAAAAATTTAAATTACTGCAAGCTCTGCTATAACATTTGCTTTGAACATGGCAATTTGACCCAACATGATTAATATTTTAGGCAAAAAATATGAGCACTCATTTGAATTTTGCATCAGTGTGCACATAATTTTAATCCACAAGAAACACTACGTCTAGTAGCCAGTGTCCAATGGATACTGCATTTAGCTGAGTAGAGCTACGCAAGAGCGCACAATTGCATGCTTGCACACACCTAGGCATGTACACACATACGACACAAGCACCCCTTCTCAGCCACTATCTGCCTCAGTTTACTGCAAGTGTCATGAACCACATCTGGTGTCTCCATTTTCCATTTTGGATAATCATCCTCCCACCACTTCACAATCACTCACAAGCCACAGCCCTTCTGAAGCCCCACTCCACAGGCAAACGTCAAGCCTTTGCTAAAGATAAAGTGCCATATTTAGGGTATCAGAACATTCAGGGACTTCTCAATCACCAAATACATGTAAAAGTATGCCACCATTTTCACTGGCTTCTCATCCTTTTTTACACATCGCTGACGAAGTTTTTGAGTTTTGCATCCCAATTCCATTTTTCCCACCAGGTTTTTATCCCATGATTTTGCATAGTATGTTGGTTTTCTGCAGGAAAGTACGACCTCATAGTAGAACTGACCGGTGCACCACAAAACATTTGATAAATCATTATATTAAACAGGTAGAATTCTTTTGACCAAATGTTAAATCTGTTTCCTATGAGGAAAGAAACAAACGCTAATACGTTGTAAAACACAGATAAAATTCAATGACTTAATATTCTTTCAACCAATAATTACTGATTGCCTTCCAGGTGCCTGGGCCAGGCTGGCTGAACACAGAAGTGGGACAGAAAGGCAGAGTCACGGTCCTCACATAGCTGAAGGCCTAAGCAGGGAGACAAATAATTAAACAAGGAAGCTGAGAGCCAAGGGCTACACTGGAGCACTCTGCCAGCCAGCATTCTGCAGCAATGATTAACTAGCATTAGAGGGCCTTGGAGAGAGAGGACCTTACAGCCAAGTTCAAAAGGATGTGCTGGACTTTTTCAGAGAGAGACCCTAGGGTGGGGAGAGGGGATGTTGCAAGGGCTAGGACTATGAAAGCGGAGGCCTGGGGGAAAGAAGTCACCTACTGAATGAATTTCTTTGCCTTGTGTGATGAAAGGCAGGGACGGGTAAGGAAGAGGGCTGGAGAGGAAGTTCAAGGGTCTTCTAAAATCTACCCAGAACTTTGAACCTTATTCTAAGTGTAATGGGAGATGATTGAAAGGTCCTGAGAAGGGGATTCAGATGATCCCCTTAGCAGGTCCCTCTGGCTTCCCACAACGGATTGGAGAGGGACAAGACTAGGAGCAGATCAACTGGTTTCAGGAGGTTTTGTACAAATATGGACAAGAAATAGCAGTGTATAGGCTGAGAGAATTACAGCATGAGAAAATCAGGAAGGTAGAAGGTGGAATGAACAGGATTGGGGGGCAGGGAGGGTATGAATGAGCAGCAGGGATCCAGGTTCTGGCAGGTTCTGGCTGGACCGGTTCTTGAGGAAATGAACTTCAAAAGATGAAAAACAGATTTTAAAGGGAAGATGATGTGTTCTGAGCACATTGGGCTTTCATCATAGAATCATCATGGAGTCCCAAACCGTGCAGGGTGGAAAGGTTTAGGCTTGGTGTATCTCCAGTGTTTGGATGGCTTCGCAAATTTTGCACGGAATGAAAACCCAGTAGATCGTAAAATTAAATTGTATTTGGGAAAACATGACCTTCTGGCTTCTAAGAAGACAGTGTCTGGCGGAATCTGCTGTGAGATTCTGGAATCCAGCGTCTTCCACAAGCAAGAGTGCCTGGGTTTATTTTAGTCCGTCTAAAGTCATGCAGTGAAAAGTTTTGGTGAGATAAGTATAAATAAATCTAAAAATGATGCAAATGTTTACGTGGTCACTTAAAAATGAAAAGAAATAATGTTTAAGATAAGACGCATTCTGGGTTTCTCTGAACCCAAAATATTTTTACAAAGCCTATGAAATGTACAAAAACAGCAAGTGGAGGCCCATCCATCCTTAATTATAACCAGAATAACATCGAAAGAAACCAGTGGACGTGACCAACTTGCTTCCTTGAATGGTAATAAAAACCCGATGAAAACCCCCCTTTTTTTCCTGCTTTCTACTTTAGTTGGCACCAAACTCTAAGGGGATGAAAAATACAGCAGTTCCATTTCTTCTGAAAAGCATTATTATTTTTGTAATTTGATTTCTAACTGGGATACATGTGTAGAATAAACTGGTAGACTGTGACTCCACTTATTCAGTTTTTAACTAAGCTCAGAAAATAAGAGAGTGAAGCACAGCGTTGCTATAATTATGGTCTCTAAATGTGTATGGTTTCAGATCTACTGTGTCATTATACCGTACGTGCCAAGCCGAAATAAACACTAGGCTTTCTGGGAAGGGCGATTGCAAAACAGCTAATTCCAATTTACCTTTGTTCTACTTGTGGGATCTGTCTTAATAGCTGCCAACTGATTTCTTATTTTCACAAAGATCCTTAAAAAATAAAGCTTACCTTTGTCACATCTGAAAAAATTACAGTAGCTGAGTCAAAGTATCCTTCAGCTGATTGTGTTTAATGTATTACTATGAGAACGTGACCTAAGAGGGAAGATTTATTATCTTTTTTCGACCTATTGCTGCTGGTTGAACTCATAGGGACCATAAATTTACTGTGCCCAAAAAATTGTTTTGTTCTTAGAACTTGTTCCTATGTGTACATTTTAAGTGAAGGGAAAATAACTATTCTTGATTTGGCTTGTTAAAAGTTGTGGATCAGTGAAGATACAGGCTGTAACTGATGAAGGGTTTAAGAAAGGCAGAGTGAGGTGGACAGCAATCCTGGCAGCCAAGTGCGTGCAGAGGTGCTTGTGTGTACACCAGGCTGCAGGGATCAATCACCACTGGCACAGGCAAGGAGGTGCCAGAGGGCTGGGCTGTGTCAATCTGCCCATCGTCATCCACTGTTAGAGGTCCAGTCTAGGAAGGGACATTTGTTAGTTCTTCTTTTGTCACTCTCATCAAATTGTGGTGTGGGCTTAAGCATGTCTCAGAGGTGTATGTGAGTATAGGTGTGTCTCTCTCTCTGTGTGAGTGTGCTAGGGTGGGGGCAGTGGAGTCTGAGGAAAGGAGAGAAGAAATGACTTAATTCAAAGCCCACAGGACTGTATCCTGGATGAAGCAGACTGTGTAATGCATAATGATTAAGAACCTGGGGTCTCTTACAGCATCACAAGAATGGAGAAACAAGAATCCTATGTACTCAATTCTGATGTGAGGGCAATTGATGACCTAGTATCCAGTGGGGGGTGGCAAGTGGGGGGTACAGGGAGAGGGAAGGATGGAAGGATGATTGGGGGGGCCACAGAGTGTGACATACCTCTTAAGGATAGGACACAATTATAAGAGGGACTTTACCTAACAAATGCAATCAGTGTAACATGGTTTTTGTACTCTCAAAGAATCCCCAACAACAACAACAACAAAAGAACCTGGGGTCTGTTCTGTTAATCACCCTTCCTGGGGCAAAATTCTGCCTCTTCCTTTTGTGACTTTGGGCAAGTCATGTCACCTCGAGAAACCTCAGTTTTATCACCTATAAAATGGGAATAATCACAGTTGATTGAACCGAGAATTCAATGACAGTGTGAGTAAAACACTTAGCATAGGGCTCGGCTGGTAGAACATATTTTATAAATGTTAGTAACCACCATGAAATTTTTAGTAGTATTATTTATTTTTCTGCATTTTTCAGAAAAACATTACCTACTTTTGTATTAGTCTGGGCTATCTTTATGTACACACACACACATAATATGTACATATATAATATATGCACACACATACATACATACACATACACACATGCATATATATGCAAACACATCCCACACATATAAAGAGGGTGCCAAAAAATGTATATACATTTTAAGAAAGGAAAAAATGTATTAAAATTGTAATACTCCATATATACTGATAGTGTTTTTCTTATATATTATATCGTGTATGTCTTGTATTTGCAGAAGTCAAATATGACTTTAATTCAGTTTTTTCCTTTCTTTAAATGTGTATACATTTTTAGCACCCTCTGTATATATACATGCATACTCTATCTATCTATCTATCAATCATCTATAATTTACAATAAGAAGCTGGCTCATGCAATTGCAGTTGGCATGCAGGAGGGCTGATGATCTGGTCTGGCCCAGGTTTGCAGGGCTGAGAACTAAGAGCATCGATGATGTAAATTCTAGCTCTAGTCCAAGCTCAGGTTGGAAGGCCCAAGACCTCTGTCTCAGCTTTGAAGACAGAAATAATTCTTTCTTATTCAGCTTTTTATTAAATTCATGCTTTCAAAAGACTGGGCAAAGTCCACTGATACTGGTCAGGGAAATCTGCTTAACGCAGTTTACAGATTCAAATGTTAATCTCATCTAGAAATACCTTCAGAGATACACACAAAGAGATAGTGTCTAACAAAACATCTGGGCACCCTATGGTCCAGTCAAGTTGACCCACAAAATTAACCACCTTGGTCATTATCATTTTCTTCATCCTGCTTTCTTAGGATCACTTTGTTTTTTCTAGCTCCTCTTTATAGTTGATTTGCTTATTTATTTTAATATTCTTTGCCTGAAAACAAGAGAGTTTAAAAGACAGACATTTTTATTTAAGAACTATTTGGTGATAACATCCATAAGATTTAATATCATTACTTCCTTATTTTCCAGGAGTCTGTAACCACCGTTTTTATTTCCCTTTTTATAATTGTAATTAAAGACAGTCTATTTTTTCTACCTAATTTGTGTATATTTTTGTGCCCCGGGGAAAGTGGCTTGTACAAGTTCTGGCTTTTGTAATTTATTGAGGCTAGAACTTAGTGTATAAAAATAATACTATTTATTGAAAAACTTATTATCTAGAAATACTTTTAAAAGTTCTTCTATGCAAATGGAACACATTATTCTTAGTGAAGCATCACAAGAATGGAGAAGCATGACTCCTATGTACCCAATTTTGATATGAGGACAATTAATGACAATTAATGACATGTTGGGGGGAAGGAAAGAGCAGAGAGACGAAGGAGGGAGGGGTGGGGGAAGGAAGAGCAGAGAGACAGAAAGATGGGGGGGCAGTCTTGGTGTGTGCCACACCTTTTGGGGGCAAAACACGATTGTAAGAGGGACTTTACTAACAAATGCAATCATTGTGACTTGGGTTCTTATACCCTCAATGAGTCCCCAACAATAAAAAAAAAAAAAAAGAAAGAAAAAAGAGTTATTTTATGCAAATTGTATTTAATTCTACAGCAATCCTCTGATGTAGATATGATTATTATCCCAATGGTGCAGATGAGGACACTGGAGCTTAGAAAGGTTGAATAACTTACCAACATTACACAACTTTAAAGAGCCAATAGTTAAGCCCAAGTTAGGAATAAAATTAAAGATCAGACAGATAGGCAATGACCCAGGTACCAAGTTATGAAAGGTGTTGTATTAGTTAGCCAGGGCCCCGTAACAAACTGGGTGGCTTAAACAACAGAAATGTATCATCTCACAGTCCTGAAGGCCGCAAGTCCAAGATCAAGGCGTTGGCAGGACTAGCTTCTTCTGAGGCTGTGAGGCTTGTTCATGCTTCTGTCTTAGCTGTTGGTTGCTTGCCACGAATCTTTGGCATCTCTTGGCTCATAGAGGGATTATTCCAATCTTTGTCTTCATCTTCACAAGGCATTCTCACTGTGTGTGTGAGTCCAAATTTCCCGTTTTTATAAAGCCACCAGTCACATCAAGTTAATACCCACCCTTATGACCTCATTTTAAGTGATTGCATTTGAAACAGTCCTATAATATTTCCAAATAAGGTCACATTCCGAGGTACTGGGGGTTAGGACTTTTAACAGATACAGTTCAACTCATAACATGTGATAAATCCACATAGCAATATTTTGAAAATAAGTTTCCAGTTAATTTGGGTCTCCAAGCAGAGCTTCTTAAGCAAACTGGTGGTTCTCTGACAAAAGAGATAGAGCTTTGACTGGCATTAAAAATAAACAAACAAACAAACAAACACAACTCCTCCCCAGTGGCAATCTGTCTCTTCCACTTTTTTCCTTTGTGACAGGCATATATAGGTTATAGGACTCAACTATGAACAGTGCCACTATCTCCAAGAGTAGCCAGTGGAGGTATACCTGAGACTAGAGGTGGCATCAACTAAGGTTTTGAAACTAATTAAGGCATAATGACATTTCTTAATAATAAGCATCTTATTTTGTAAAATAAATTTACACATTTAAATATTCCTCCCTAGAAATAGCATATTTAAAAGAAAAAGTCATATATACCCAATAGCCATGAATATCGCTGTTCACCAAAGAGTGTGCGCTGAGATGTTCGTAATTCTAAATTGGAAACAACCTGAATTCTACGGGTAAGCAACACAATGAGTACCACGGGCACAATGATGAGGAGAAGAATTATGTATGAAAAGTTATAGACACTATGATTCTACTCATGTAAGTATCAAAACAGGGGCAATTGCTCAGTGGACATCAGGGGAGTGTTGTAACTGCAGGGACATGGGTGAAGGGTCCTGGTATATTGGTAATGTTCTGGATTTGATCAATTTGCTGATTACAAGGTATACGTACTTTGTGAATATTTTTTTCTGTTTGTTTATGAAAGGATGGGATTACATTTTTATTCCTGCATATGAAAACCTCTAAAAATAGAGATAAGTCCTCTGCTTCTGTAGAGGAAAATCAATACTTTTTAAAGTAGCAATCTAAGCATATCATTTAGCAATATGGAGGTCCATGCCAAAATAATCAGTTCATTAGGTTAAGGGGAGGTAGAAGGCATGTTGTAGGATATTTTTTATAGCAAACCTTGTAGAGAAATTTGATTCTTTAAAGTACAGACCTGTACCATGTTCCCCCAAAATAAGACCTACCCCAAAAATAAGCCCTAGCAGGATTTCTATGCATTTGTTAAATATAAGCCTTACCCTGATAATGAGACCTAGTAATGGGCTTGGCTATGCAGATATACATATGCATAGCCATGCATTTCAGAGTGGAAAGGAAGACATCCCCTGAAAATAAGCCCTAGTGTGTCTTCTTGAGAAAAAATAAATATAAGACAGTGTCTTATTTTCAGGGAAACATGGTATATCTTTGGATGAAATGGGAAATGCTTGCAAATTATTTAATGTGATAGAGAGTTTCAAATGGATTAGTAAAAATAAGATGGAAATATGTGCAAAAAAAAAAAAAGAAAAGAAAAGAAAATTTCTACAAGCAATAAACGGTGTCTCTCCAATCGCCCAGTGCAAAATGAAAACAAAAATCTGAAGGGAAAGAAGCAAGCATTTGTCCTGGCATTTATCTATGTGAACTGTACCCCTGGGTCACCGGATAGAGAAGAGGGGAACACTTTGCAAAGGATTTTATCTAATAAAGGGGAAAAAGTGATGGGATCGGAAATCACCATTTTGCAATCACCAATGAATGAATGCATCTGATCGTTGGGTACCAACAAGCGCTAAGACCACGGAAGGACATCCAGACAGATGCCTCCTGCTGAACTCACACAGCACCACATAATCTTGCCAAAGGACTCAAGTCTGAGTCTGATCAACCCTCTAGACCCAGCTGTCAACTTTCAGAAATTGCATGATGACCCTGCAATATCCCACAGAATCAAGACTGTGGAATATTCTACCAACCAAATATGCTGGATTGCTTAATAGGTAAATTCAAGAAAAAGAAAGGAAGGTAGGAGAAATGTATAGATTTTGTAGATATGTAGAAAATTGTAGATTACAATAGGCATGAAATACTAATTTTCTTTTCTAAGATAATGAGGGAGATTAAGCTATAGTCTCTAGGAATGAACATCAGAGTGATCTCTATGAAAGTCTAAATAGGACTTACTTTGAGGGGAGGAGAAGGATTGTAAGGCACAAGGGCCATCTGTCTTCACCCAGGTGTAGGAAACAAAAGTATCTGATCACTTACTAATCTCTATATTTGTCTGGTAGGTCCACCTTGTCTGTGTTTTGTTTTACAATAAAATATTTTTAAAAGTCAATAAAATTATTTATTAAATACTTGGTTTCCTGGTTTTTTAAAAGACTTCAGACTATTTACCTAAATTTGTCCCTTTTTGGAGTTATTTACATACGTAGAATGTGCTTCTACAGTTTTCCAGAGCAATTTTAAAAATCATACCCTGGTTAGGAAGAAATCTTCCTGAGCAGCACACTGATTTTGTTGTTTGTAGTAAACTGCAATTGACCTAAAATCCCTTCAGGCGTTAAATGCCACTTAATTCAGCAGTATTCAGAATCTTTTTCTGCATTAATGTTTATCATTAATCACATTTAAAACTCGCAAATACACAGCTATTCTGCCTGTACAGGAAGGAGGCAGTTAATTAACAGAGAAACAAAGGACTTTGAGTAGTTACTTCTATAACGATTTGTAGAACATTCTGGGCTCTAGAATAACTGAAGGCATTCCACGTTCCCTACCATTTGATTTTTAGAAAATTTCCTGAAGATGTTATGATTCTAGTCATAAGTGGTGATCTAAGAATCAAATGACATATTCTCCCTTGTGAATTCATCTTATATTTTCCATTGAGATATAATTTGTATAATTTGAGATAAAATTCACCTTCTTAAAGTGTACAAGTCAGTGGTTTTTAGTATGTCTACAAAATGGTGAAAACGTCAACATTATTTAATTCCAGAACATGTCGTCACCCTAAAAAGAAACCTGTGTCCTTCCATCAGCATTTATCCCCCATTCCTCTGTTCCCCAAGTTCCTGGCAGACAGTAATCAACTTCCTGTTCTATAGATTTGTTTATTCTTAACGTTTCATGTAAATGGAATTGTACAGAGTGGGATCTTCTGGGTCTGGCATCTTTCACATCTCACAGTTTTTTCATGTTTCATCCATGCTGCAGCACATAACACGACTTTATTCCTTTTTATGGTTGAATAACATTCCATTTTATTTATCTTTTACCCACCAGTAAACATTTGGATTGTTTCTACCTTTGGGCTTTTGTTAATACTGTGGACATTTTTTTTTACAAGTTTTAAAAAACTTACAAGGTCATATGTTTTCAAACCTTTTGGTTACATCCTAAGAGTGGAATTGGTGGGTCACACAGCAGTTGTATGTTGAAATTTTTGAGGGACTGCCCCACTATTTTCCAAATGAGTACCCTATTTTACATTCCCACCCACCGTGAATGGAGGTTCTAATTTCTCCACATCCTTGTCCACTCTTGCTATTATCCATCTTTTGCTTGTAGCCATGCTAATAGATGTGAATTGGTATTTTATTGTGTCTATTTTAAAGAACACACTGTAAAAAATCTTAGGCATGAGATCAACATTTGTGGTAACAGCGCATGTTAGGTAAGCCAGGGTCAATGGGGGCCAGTTCCGGGGAGATGGCCACTTAACCCAAGATAGGTGACTTAGCTTCTGGGGTCTTCTGGAAGGAAGATATTTTTTCATTGATATTGCAGGTTGATTATGGGTATTATGGGCCTTTTGAGCTACTGCGAATAGCTATGCTTGTAGGGCATTTTAAAACAACACATTCTCCTTTTGTTTTGGGAAGTTTTTTCTTGGTTTAAACTGGTTTAAATTCAGCTTCTTTCAGTTTCAACTAAAAGTCCAGAGCAATACAGCCTACTTT
This sequence comes from Otolemur garnettii, assembly GCF_000181295.1. Classification (NCBI taxonomy): domain Eukaryota; kingdom Metazoa; phylum Chordata; class Mammalia; order Primates; family Galagidae; genus Otolemur; species Otolemur garnettii. Next base: position 3,435,177 of record NW_003852469.1, on the reverse strand, counting down.
TAAAAGTGTAAAAGGCTGAATTTCCCATACATTTTGAAGAAATGGTTTCTAATGTTTTTTACTTTGTTCGTAAACTGAATACTGTTTTATTTTTTAAAAGGATTAAAGGAAAATTAATAGTGAACACTGTGGATTTCTTCCTCAAATTGGCATCCACTTAACAGTCCACCAAACTTCACCAAATTTTTCAACAAATCCCTTCAGAAAAAACACAAAAATTTATACTCTTACTAAAACTTAAAGTTCACGGACAATTGCTAAAATCTGGGGAAATTTCCATTTAAGTTAAAGGGCAATTGGGAAAAAAATCTCCAAGGCTAATGGCTCACTCCCATGTTCTCTTAATAAAATAAATGAGACAAAAAAGGACAGCAAATTATAGATCTTCTACAACCTGTTCCTTCAGTTAAAGACTTGGAAAATATACATTAAGATATAAGCTGCTTTCTTTTCTACTCCATTAGTGTACCATGAGGCAGGAAGAATGCTACTACTAACCTTTCTGCCCTGAATACTTGATTTTTAAAATCATTAAATGAACCCCCCTATACACACAGACGAAAAATTCCTGAAACTTTCCAGGCATTACAAAGTAGGTTTTGCAAACTCACAAAAAGCAAAACTTCATCTATTCTCCATCTCCTCCTCATGTAACATAAAACATCAGAAAGCAAGGAAATAATTGTATAAAATTTTAAGGGGCAAAAGTTTGATCTAATAATTTTATAGCAATCTTAGTTCTTTCATACATGAAATTAGCAGAGGATTATTTGGAGCAGTGCAAGAACTTAGAAAATATAGCCACAAAACAAATTCTTAGATTTTACACATTTTCATTGATTATGTAAAATTGAGACCTCTGGAATAGAAAAATTACTATTGATATATATCATGAATGTATCATGAGCACTGAAACCAGCTGAAACAGAGATAAATTTAAATGCTATTGTACATACATCTGGTTCTATTGCTCAACACAAGCGTCAAAATGTTTTCAAAAAAGAAACTATGAGCAGAAAATATAATTAGGTAAGAATAATAATAAAGTTCTACAATCTCTCATAATCATATTTTACAGTATATGTGTACTGATTTTTTCTTGTTAGTGTGAATATCTTGAAGGCAGTTTCTTTTGCCTTAAGCCCTTGAAACACCCCTGGGCATATATAGTAGACTAAATAAAGGACATCAGTCTATTATATTATGAAAGATTAAAAGGGATTTTTGAGGGCAAATCAAAAAGTATATTAAATTAGTTATCACAAAATAAGAGATTCAAAACACATATTTTAAACTCTGATAATTAGAGAAAATAGGTTAAAGAACGCTTTTGGGGAAAAGGCAATCACCAAAGGAAATAAAAATAATTTTCTAAATGTTGGATAAAATAAAAATAAGCCAACATAACCCTTATCTTAAGAAAAGTAAAGAAATAAATTTCAAAAAGCATTTTGAGGCTCGGCGCCTATAGCTCAACTGGCTAAGGCGCCAGCCACGTACACCTAAGGTGGTGGGTTCAAATCCCCAGCCCGGACCCGCCAAACAACAATGACGGCTGCAACCAGAAAATAGCCGGGCGTTGTGGCGGGCGCCTGTGGTCCCAGCTACTTGGGAGGCGGAGGCAAGAGACTCGCTTAAGCCCAGGAGTTGGAGGTTGCTGTGAGCTGTAATGCCACAGCACTCTACCCAGGGGGACAGCTTGAGGCTCTGTCTAAAAAAAAAAAAAAAAGCATTTTGAAATGACGGATGTAACATGAATATGACTGTCAAACAACAATTAGAGAAATTAAAATATCCTATTAGAAAGACAATCAAATTGGGTCAAAAGAAAATTTAAATATGATGTTCATTAGGAGAAATTCTCCTTAAAAAAAAAGTGTTGTGAAATGGTTAAAATACAAGAATGAGGATAGGCAAATGCAACTTTTTAAAAAGCTAGAAAATTAATATTATAAAGAGTTGAATTCAGATAGTAAGCACTGAAAAGAAACTTGGAAAAGGATCAGTTAATATCAATAATACGAGGGGAATTAAAGAAGTTTGGCTTCACAGAAACAAGTTACAAGAGAGGTACAGCAGATCAAGGGAGATGTGGTACACCCACCAAAGGCAATGAGAAGTGAGCTGGCAGAGTTAAGAAAAGAAATGGAAGAGAAAAACAAAACATTATGTAAATTAAAGCCACATTTTAAGGAGCAAAATAGAATTAAAATGTGAAGTTCAGAACACAACAAGATTGAAAAGATTAATTGCTTTAACTAAAATTTGCTCAAGTCTCAGTGCCGAAGGGTACATTATGTTTTAGAAACAATGTAAACAGAATGATACTGCACCGATCTATACCTTGGTCCTGCTTCTGGACCTCAAGGAGGATGGAAGAATTTTATGAACATCCAGTGTAAAAAGATAAGGCATGTTTAAGAAGTGAAAATATCAACTTGGCCTCAGGGTGAGTGACAGTGGGCACCCAGTGGCCGAAGACACTGGAACAACCAAAAAGTTAGGAAGGAGAGAGAGTATAACCCCAGACTTTTATACTGAGCTCAGTTATCCTACAGACTTCTGGACTGGACTTCTCAGGCATGCAAGAATTGAAGAAATAGAGCACCACATGAATCTTTCCTTTTAAAAAAAATCACAGGGAGACAAAATACAGCAAACCAACAAATGATTCCAAAATTAAGAACTTGGAAATAAATGTAAAGGCTGTGGTGCTCACGATAGAGTTCATAGTGTTGTGTGTCCGCCATGATAGTACCATACCTAGCCATTGATTTTAAAAATTGAATGGCAATATTTTAATTTCAAGTTTTCTAATTGGTGTATCATACTCACTGTTTCTTCTTTTATTTCTACTTCCTTTAAATATTGTCTTATTTTTTCCTATGGATGTTAGTCTCATGTTTTATTTGTGTGTTTGTTTGTAGATTTACTTATTTCAGACCATTTGGTAGGTTGCTACATTATTTAGACTTATCTGAAAGAATTTAATTTTTGCTTTTGAAGATTTGGGGAGGTCATTTTTCTTATTGTTATATTTCTTTATTACTCTTTTTTTTCTTTCTTTCTTTTTTTTTTTTTTTTTGCAGTTTTTGTCCGGGGCTGGGTTTGAACCCGCCACCTCCAGCATATGAGGCTGGTGCCCTACTCCTTTGAGCCACAGGCACCACCCCATTTCTTTATTACTTTTAACCAACAAGCTCATTTTGAGTAAAGTTCCTTCCTCTATCTCTCCCTTTCCTTTTCCTCCTCCTCCTCACTCTCCTCTTCTCATCCTTCTCTTTATGTTTTCTCTCTCGCTCTCTCTTTCTCTCCCTGTATGCTTGCCTTCACGAGTCCTCTTAGGAACCCATTCCCAAACTACCAGATTGTATTAGGGAAGTGATTTGGAACCTTACCCTGTGGCAACATCAGAGGTACTGCAGATCTGGTCACTAGGCTCAGACATTCCCAATGTCCTTCCCCACCCCCTTGTTACATTGCTTCACTCCCACTTCAATCCCAAGCAGGGGTGGGCAGCAACTTTTGTAATTACCTTATGAGTTTGGGAGGCCACCTGAGGTGATTGCTGCAGTCCGGGGTTGATTCAGCACTGTGGCCACTTAAGGAGTCTTTTTATGATCTTGACTCTATAAGAGAGGAATTCTGAGTCACTTCTGTTTTCTTTGAGGCTAAAAGTCTTTGAAGCCCACAGATTTAGCCCTGACTACTCCTTTGAGTTTCTGACCCACTCTGGAGCTGCAAGCTGCTATTTTTTTGTGCTTGGACCTGTCTTTCAATTTTCTGTGGCTTAACAGTGTCTTTCAATGTGATATGCACAAAGCAGAGTATAGCTCAGAGCACAAATTGACAATGCTTTCTAAAACATAAGTGCTGTCATAACAGATTTTTGACTCTGTGAATACTAAGAGATGAGATATACACCATGCCTAGGAATTCAAATAGTTTAATTGAGGCCAAGTTCAACAGAATGAAGCTTGTTCCATTAGCCAGAAAAGCACAAATGTTTTTTTCCCCTCATTATATAATGGTTATACATTTCAACTCTTAGATTAATTATCTTCCTACTGGATCAAAGGGTTTTCCACCCTAGAAAAAGTGTGCTTTGAATTTATAAATATTGAGGGTTGTTTTTAAGGAAATCTTTGTTCATCATATAATTTTTATGTGATAAGTGGTATTCCATAAAAATGTGAGTAGCTCTAAAGTACAGATAATGAACTGTGTTGATTTAGTGATGCCAGGGACGGTTTGGAACATTTCGTTCCACCTAGCTATTGCATCCTTTTCACATTAGTCTTCTTTTAAATATTAGATAAAAATGGTACTGTGAGAACATCCATAAAATTATTACAGAAGAAATATAAAAATACAGCATCTTCCAATTTTATTAGTCACGATCACCAAGTTCTTTGGTCAATTAGAGCAGAAAGTTGTCCTGTTACTGGGCAGGTCTTTATTACACAGGGATCCTATCACAGTTCAATTTCTTTTCAGTATCATCATTATTTTCCAAAACTAGTTGCATTTTTCATGTTTACATCACAGTTGAGTGAAACCCTCCAAAATTAGACAATATATGAAAAGAAGTTGGTGTAATTTTCAGAACGTCCAGAAACATGAAAATTTGAAGAGTTGAAATAATTTTTAATTTTGCCTGGATTTAGAAAAGGCATTCTTGAGTTGCAATGGTACCGTATTTCCCTAAAAATAAGACACTGTCTTATATTTATTTTTTTCTCAAGAAGACACACTGGGCTTATTTTCAGGGGATGTCTTATTTTTAAGTATAATACAATAATCTACATTTATTCAAATACAGTTAAGTCATCTTCTTCTGGAACCTGACAGGGGGAGCTGGTGCTAGTGATGCGTGAACTCCTATCCCCTAGCCCTTCTTACGTGCACAACCTCGGTTACCACACTTGCATCCACGCAAGTGTAAATGGCTCAGAGAAGGGAGCTGTGGCAGATAAAAGATATTCCAGTCTTCCTTACAGCTACGCATGGAAATACAGGGCGTGGCTATGCAGATACGGTATCTGCATAGCCACGCCCATCACTAGGTCTTTTTATGGGGTAGGACTTATATTTAACAAATGCATAGAAATCCTGCTAGGGCTTATTTTTTGGTTGGGTCTTATTTCCAGGGAAATATGGTAATAGCTAAAAAATGAGGCAGCAATTGCTTAAAAGAATAAACAGAAATTTTAAACAAAACATTTATTAGTTACTTGAACAAAAATGTCAAAGGAAAAGGTTCTAATTTGGCTGAAGAAAATAAAGCAAGAAAAGAAAGAAAATTGTATCTTTAGGAACAGATGATGGAAACGCCAGTTAAAGATTGCAGACTGGACTTGAACCTTTATCTGTGCACCTTCCAAAAATAGAAAATGAGAGAAAGGGATTTTATGTATGACAAAAGGTATAAAACCACATAATGAAAAAATCTTTCAATGTCCTACCTGAACGATAAAATGATTAGGCAAGGAGACTCATAAGACAAGAAAAAAAACATTGGAAAATGAAGAGCAGAAGGAAAGATGGTGGTTGAGCAATTAGACCTGATAAAGTTGAATGCCCAAGTTAGCAGGAGGAAACAGAAACCCCCAAACATCAGGGCACTTGAGGAGGGAGTGGTGTCCAAAAACAAGAGAAAGGCTTGAAAGTCTGTTTAAGAACCTTCTACACTCCAGAAAAAAAATGATATTTATTGTTTGCAAAAAGCCTAGTAGGGGAGAAGGCAGTAGTCACAGCAGGGGAGGGAAGAGTAAGTGAACTGCGACATGGCACAGAATCTTTTACTCAATGACGAGACCTCCAGGTTTCTTCCCTAGCTTGGTTCTGAGACCACTGAAACTTAAGTTTTTATCATTCAGGTAGGATGTTGAAAGATTTTTTTCCTGAGAAATCTGACCATCCAGTAAAGCAAAAACAAAATCCAAAACCATAAACTAAGCAAGAGCAGCAAAAGAAGCGTTCTACAAGGAAAGGCTTAGCCACGCCGCTCCACTGTGAAGTACACGGGTGTTATCCCTGCAGTCAGGCTTCACTGCACTTTTTAAAAGTATGTCCACTTTTATCACCGGGCTGCTGGGAAACGTAATGAAAACAAATCTACAGAAGAAATCAGTGTGGAAGGATAAGAGATGATCTGAGGGGATGAAAACTTTAAAACAATTACAGATATCCTCCAAAAGACAAGGAAAGAGGCCGCCTCCTTGAATCAGGTGTAGAATGTCATGCATAGATACGTCAGCGGATGGGTGGATAGATAGATATTGATAGATAGATGATAGGTAGATACATAGATAGATAGACAGATAGATGGATAGAAATAAAGGGGTTCTTGGAAATGTCAGCCAAAAAGGAGAACCTCAAAAGAGGAGACTTGGAAATAGACCTCCCCAGGTCCACTGATTGTCAGGGATCTGTGGAAGCTGATGTGGGAGTGGGGAGCCCTTGATGACAGCTCTTAGAACTCTCATCCGAACCTGCCCATCTCCCACTCAGCACCTCCCCATCCTTCCTTCTCCCCTTGCGTCCCTCTTGCCTCAATCTGTTCATCAATAGTGCAATCATCAGAGCTCCTTTACTTTGTAATTGGATATGACTTTGATGATTCTTGGATCATATATATTTTTCTTTTTTCAAACACTGAGGGCCCGGCTTCGCTCTCCTGGACGTAAGTGGTGCTGTCAAGTTATCCAACTAGGACTTGGGTACACATGAGCCCTCAAAAAATTTTTAATTTAATTAGCTTATTGTCTGAAGTAGAAATTTGTTGATTCTTTCTGCAGCCAATTACCCTGTCCGTGATCTCTCCCAGAAGAAGTTTGTTTTTCTTTTTCCCTCAGGAACATGATTTCTCTGGTCTAAGAAGAAGAAAGAAAAATATCACGCTTCAAAATAAAACACACATTCGCTGTGATGGCTGATAATACGGCTAATGTTAATTATTACTCTTGCTTATAGGTAAGGTTAAGAAAACTGGTATGTGGCCAATGGTTGTCTCAAAATGTGTTATGAAAACACACACCCACAGCTCAGCACCTGTGGCTCAAGCAGCTAAGGCACCAGCCACGTACACCTGAGCTGGCAGGTTCGAATCCAGCCCGGCCCACCAAACAATGACAGCTACAACCAAAAAATAGCTGGACTTTGTGGCGGGCACCTGTAATCCCAGTTACTTGGAAGG